>NC_138186.1:106051272-106286272 GCF_964194105.1 Spermophilus citellus | reverse complement strand
ACACACTTGGCGCTAAGAAAAAAATCATGGTTGATTTGTTACTGAATTTTCTTACAATGATGGTGTTGGCTACATTAGAAGTAGTATGAGAAATCAAGTATACTACTGTATTCAGCAAATTCAGGAACAAGACTCTTTCACAGAGAAAAAATAAGGTTAATTCACTGCAGAACAGGGTAGCTATGATCATATGTGTAGGTAGCATGGACCATTCAGTGTTCAAGGTAGAAAAATAAGAGAAAGAAAACAAGAGAGTTGAGGAAGGAGTTTCCCTATAGCAAAGTAATATGGGACTTCCCATCTTAGGGGAAAGTCTAGACATAAGGAGGAAGAAAATATATCGGCAAGAGAAAATAACAATAAATTAATTTGGCAAAAATAGAGATTTAAGATGTTCTTCTTATGCTAATATTAAAACATCAATAAGATTTATTTTTATTTTTGTCAGTATTGACAAATGTAGCTTTTTCTTACTTTTACTTTGGCAGACTTCAGACAAGACCTTTCTCTCTAGTGACTAATCAAATTATCTGTTCCCCTACTGATCAAAGCAAACTTATAATCACTATGTTGCTGTAAGTATATAATAGCTATTAAAATTCTGAACTCTTTAATTTTATAGCAATTCAAAACCATAATGCATTTTATCACTTGAATTAAAATTTTATGTTAACCTAATAAACCTTCCAAAACCTATAAATAAGAATTCAAAAGCCCAGGGATCGGTGTACATTCATGAGACACAATGTAACTCCTATTATGGAATGTAAATCTCCAATTACTCTTCTGCCTTTGGTTTAGAGTACCACTAGCCCATTTTCAGGAAGGGAATGAATTATAAATTACTAACTTGGTCCTGGGGGAAAAACTTCGGTCGCTTTTAAATTATAATACTTTAATATTTGTGCTGCCTCTTATAGACGTCATATTCACAAGTATTTACAGTATCTGAAACTCCGAAATGTCCCAGGAGTAGGAGTGGAAGTTCTAAGGGCTTTTATATGCTTCCTGTTGCTAAGGTAACCACATCCTTGATATCCATGTGTTCAACATGTCACTCTCATTTTGTGTCTGGCTCTCAGAGAGCCAGCACGGGTGCATGGCATCAAAGAAACACAAGAAATAAAAAAATAAAATAAATAAAAAAGACAAAAGACCAAGAGAACTGTTCCTTCTCAAAGATAATTGTCTGCAGTAAATTCTCTCAATATAATGTTGAATGAAATCCTTCAATTTCTAAATTGAAGTCACAAAGATATTTAATGAGAAATGAAGAAGTACTATTTAGGGTTATTAGTTAAGATCATTAAGTACTACAGTAAATTGAAAGAAACAAGTTTTTTTATGAGTCAACTATAGAATAACATTCACACATGAAGCAAAAGCAAAGGGATACTGAATTAGAATACAGATTGCTCAATAAACTCAACAAACTTTTACAAAGGTTAACTATAAATATACCAAACATAATTGCCTAAATATCAAAGTCAGCTCAATCATGAAAACTTTGATCAACATTAAAAGCCCATTTAAGAGAAAGGAACTTAAACTTATATGATAAATATGAACAAATCCATTAATATTTTTATTTCTATTTGAAACAAATCTTTCCTATATTCTGATTTCTTTGTAAAAAATATATTTAAGTTTAGGTCAATAGAAGCAGTAATTTAAAATTTAAATTTTAAGCTAATTTAAAATCATTATATATATAATATTCAGAGGAATTTAGTGATATTTTCATCAGTCCCAAATTAAAAACAAACAAATTATCTTTCTGTGTCTAATTTTAAATAAGTCTGGTGGCATGAACACTGTAGGAGATGACTAAAGGCAGTCCCCCCAATAAATACCTGTTCTTCCCCCTTGAATTTTTGTCTATGTCTGTCTTTATCATTACTGACTGCAGTTTCAGGTTTCAATATAACAAAATTCTAAGTTTTATCTCTTTATCTATGTAGACATCAAAAATCCAGCAACTTCTTTTGATTTAGCATAATCTTCAGTTTACAGCAAGAGCAGCCCAGTTTCTTTTTCTCCTTTTTTAGTGCCTGTCTCTCCAACAATCCCTATAACTCTGAGACACTGCCTACCAAGATTGAGCCAAAGCTTAAACTGCTGAATATAAAGTACAGAAAGGGCTTCAGTGTCACCCAGCAATGTTAATATATGGACAAATGGTCAAAAAGTGAATTGCATTATAGAGGACACTTCTTAATACAATATAAATATTGTATCACCATTTTAGCATTTTGGACAGCTACTGCTGAGTATAATGTTCCATTTTCCTTTAAAAAAAAGTATTGACAAGCTCATGACATAAAAATTCTAATATAAACATTTTACTACTAGAGCAAACTTAGAGAAAATACATACCTAATTCTGATCTGGGTCTCTTAAACAGTACAGGTAAAAGTGTACATTTTCTTACAGTACTCAAGTAAAAAATACTTACATGGTTTGGTTTTAAAGTGCACAGATATTTTTTTGTCACAGAGCATTAACAACTAATGTTAAGGACATAAGAAAAAATGGTGATCAGTTGGTGAGTCTCAATAAAAATTAAAGATATATAGCACTGATATTAGTCATGGCTTTTCTTTTTTCTTTTCTTTCTTTTTTCTTTTTCTTTTTTTTTTTTTTTTTTAACTAGGGATTGAACTCAGGGGCACCAGACTACTGATCTACATCCCCAGCACTATTTTGTATTTTATTTTGAGACATGGAGTTGCATAACACCTCACCATTACTGAGGCTGGCTTTGAACTCACAATCCTTCTGTCTCTGTTTCTGAGAGGCTGAGATTATAGGTGTGCACCACTACTCCCAGCTAGTCACAGCTTTTCAAACTGACCAACTGACCAGCTTGTTGACTCCAACTGATTCAGGACTTAAGACTTTTTAAAACCAAAAATAATACTTTTTAAATAAACTTTTTAAAACATAATTTTAATACTGATACAGGTAAATTGTAAAAAAAATACCATGAAAATGATATGTTCATTATTTGTTTTTATGCAGGTGTTTTAATAGTAAAAGTCTGATACACACCCCCCTATATCCTGAGATAAGAAACAAGACAAGGATATCTTATGTGTAACTAGATTTCTACAAATTTGAAGTATATAATTCTCAGTGCCTTATATTAACAACATTTTTAATATGAAATATTCATCAAAGCAAAATTCTACCAGTAACATAGTATTCTATCAAATTGATATACATATATTTAAACATTTCCCATTATTGGAAAATGTGATTACTTTTAAGTTTTTTTTTTTTTAATAAACAACATTTGGAAAGCATACTGGGTCAAATAATAGGGGAACTTACAAAGACTTTGATCTACTTGCCAAAATCCTTATCCTGTAAGTTTTCACTAATTTGAACCCCTACCAGAACTGCCTATCTTACCCAACATTAAATAGCTCGAAGAAATATTTTGAAATTTCAAAATTTTTATATATCAAAGACAGAAAATGTTAATTTACATTAAGAAGCCTTAATTTTCTTAATTTATATTTTTATTTATATAAAAATATTTTTCATGTTTATTGGCATTCCTATTATTTTATGTTATCTGTTCATATTTTGAAATATTTTATTGTAATGTAAAATAATTTTATTTGCAATTGATATATAAAAGTGTGAACTTGCACATAATCATGTGTCAAAAGTGTTTTATCATTCTTTAAATCTAGTTTAATGAAGCAAATTTTAATTTTTTAGAAAGAAAAAAATTATTAGTTCCTTTTTAAGTTCCTTTTGAGATTTGTCAAATTGTTAGCAATATATTCAATATAGTTTCATTTATAACTCTATAATCCATGCAGTTTTGATAAGTTTATCCACTGTTAAAAAATATACATACATTGAAAACAAAGCAAAAGAAGGATGATATCAATATCATGCTGATACATTAAATAAAAGGCCCACACAAGGTGTATTTAATTCACAAAGGGAATATTGTTTCCTTTGATATATTATTTACTCTTAATCAGGGTCCAAGTTCTCAAATTATATATTAATTTATTATTTTTTTCTAGTGGAGACCCAATTGATTTTTGCCCAAAAGTAATCTCAAAGGTTCAGAGTTATTTTTCTATCTTCTAAAAAGTTTTTATATAATATTAGCAATTTTATTCCAACATTTCTTTTTCATGGACTGCACTGAATACTTAGTTCTTCATATATTCTTGGAACCTGATGGATCATATAAATTGACTTCTTTATTAATGATTTAAATTGGTTTATATATTTTTTGACACATGTTCCTTTAGACTTGTATAACGGTCATGTTTACTTGACATTTATAACTTTATGAGAATTAACAGTACATATGGATCTACATACAAATTTAAGTTCCATATATTTTAATCAAAAACTTTATCTTCATTCTATGCTATTTATTTAGCATCTTTTTTATTTGTACTCTTGTTACTAAAAAAATATTCGTTGATACTTTTACTTGTTTCATTTATTTTGGTTTTTAATATGATTTGAATGATCATATATTATTTGGGTTTAATTCATGTTACTTTTATTTTATCAACATTTTAAACTTTAATCTTAAATATCAAAAAAGAAAGGTAAGCTTTGCATTTTATCATAGTTTTAAACCTTTTCTGCTACTCACTTTACTGGTAACCCAACTCTTGTGGCTTTCTTATAATGCAGTCTTGAGTTTCAGGTCGAGATTATTGAAAATACATTATTATCGATGTTGTTGTTAACCCTCTTTCTCCTCCTCCTTCTCCTGTTGAAACTCTTGACCCTTTGTATCCATAGGTTTTACAACTACAGATTAAACAATTTCAGATAAAAAATATTTGGAAAAAAATTGCAGCAGTAATTAATATAACCAGACATTTTTTTCTTTATCATTATCCCCTAAACAGTATGACAACTATCTACATACCATTTACATTGCATTAGATGTTATAAATAATCTTTTAAAAATAATCTAAAGATAATACATACAGGAGGATGTGCTTAGGTTATATCCAAATGCTATATCTTTTATGAAAGGGACTTATGCTTTTGTGGATTTCAGTATCCTCAGAGTACTTGGAACTAATTTCCCATGTATAACAAGAAATAGTTATCTGTGCTTTCATTCAAAAATATCTCCACTAAATTTTATCACCACAACTAAAACAAGGTTAATTAATAATAATATGCCATAACTGTGGAGAATATTTAAGATACCTTATTTGGCCACTAATGATCTTTTTAGTTTGTTTTTTATTATTACTCCCACCTAAGAAAACAATCTGAAGCTTTGCCCAAGGTCACAGATTTCTTCTGCTGCTGTTGTTGTTTTTAGATATGCATGACAGTAGAGTGAATTTTGACATATTATACATACATGGAATACAAGTCCTTTCAATTAGGATCCCATTTTTGTGGTTGTACATAATGTGGATACAGTAGTTGTGTATTCATTTATAAGCAAAGGAAAGTTATGTCTAATTCATTCTACTGTCCTTCCTATTCCCATCCCCCTTCCTTTCCTTCATTCCCATTTTGTCTAATACAATGAACTTCCATTCTTCCCCTTCCTACCCTTCCTTGTGGTGGATTAGCATCCATATACTAGAGAGAATATTCAGCCTTTGGTTTTTGGAACTGGCTTATTTCACTTACCATGATATTTTCCAGTTTCATCCATTTACCTGCAAAATCCATAATTCTACTCTTCTTCATGGCTGAGAAATATTCCATTGTGTATATGATAAGGCTGCATCACAGTAGTGTGCTGATTTTAAGTCCTTTGGGTATGGACCTAGGAGTGGAGTGAGATAATTGAGTTAAACGGTGGTTCCATTCCAAGTTTTCTAAAGAATCTCTATACTGCTTTCCAGAGTGATTGCACCAATTTGCAGACCCACAGGAATGTCTGAGTGAACTTTTTCCCCCACATCCTCACCAACATTTATTATTTGTATTCTTGATAATTGCCATTTTGACTGGAGTGAGATGGAATTTCAGAGTAGTTTTAATTTGCATTTCTCTAATTGCTATAGATGTTGAACATTTTTTTCACATACTTGTTGATCTTCTGTGAATTGCCTCTTAAGTTCCTCTGCCCATTTATTGATTAAGTTATTTGGGTCTATGACAGCAAGTTTTTTGAGTTCTTTGTATATCCTGGAGATTATGGTCCATCTGAGTTGCAGGTGGGGAAGATTTTCTCCCATATTGTAGGCTTTCTGTTCACATTCTTAATTGCTTCCTTTGCTGTGAATAAGCTTTTTAGTTTAATACCATCCCATTTATTGATTCTTGATTTTACTTCTTGTGCTTTAAGAGTCTTATTGAGGATGTCTGTTCCGAGCTGACATGATGGAGAGTTGGGCCTATTTTTTCTTCTAGCAGGTGCAGGGCCTCTGGTCTAATGCCTAGGTCCTTGATCCACTTTGAGTTGAGTTTTGTTCAGGGTGAAAGATAGGGGTTCAATTTCATTCTATCACATGAATTTTTAAGCGGCCCACTCAGGAATGAAATATACTTTGTCTTCCTAGAACCTGTGTTTTAAACCACTGTGGGATGTTACATTTTTTTTATTGGTTGTTCAAAACATTACATAGTTCTTGATATATCATATTTCACACTTTGATTCAAGTGGGTTATGAACTCCCATTTTTACCCCGTATACAGATTGCAGAATCACATCAGTTACACTTTCACTGATTTACATATTGACATATTCATGTCTGTTGTATTCTGCTGCCTTTCCTATCCTCTACTATCCCCCCGCCCCTCCCCCCCCTCCTGTCTTCTCTCTCTACCCCCTCCACTGTAATTCATTTCTCCCCCTTGTATTATTTTTCCCTTTCCCCTCACTTCCTCTTGTATGTAATTTTGTATAACCCTGAGGGTCTCCTTCCATTTCCAAGCAATTTCCCTTCTCTCTCCCTTTCCCTCCCACCTCTCATCCCTGTTTAATGTTAGTCATCTTCTCATGCTCTTCTTCCCTACTCTGTTCTTAGTTACTCTCCTTATATCAAAGAAGACATTTGGCATTTGTTTTTTAGGGATTGGCTAGCTTCACTTAGCATAATATGCGCTAATGCCATCCATTTCCCTCCAATTTCTATAATTTTGTCATTTTTTAATGCAGAGTAATACTCCATTGTGTATAAATGCCACATTTTTTTTTATCCATTCGTCTATTGAAGGGCATCTAGGTTGCTTCCACAGTCTTGCTATTGTGAATTGTGCTGCTATGAACATCGATGTAGCAGTGTCCCTGTAGCATGCTCTTTTTAGGTCTTTAGGGAATAGACCCAGAAGGGGAATAGCTGGGTCAAATGGTGGTTCCATTCCCAGCTTTCCAAGAAATCTGCATACTGCTTTCCAAATTGGCTGCACCAATTTGCAGTCCCACCAACAATGTACAAGTGTACCCTTTTCCCCACATCCTCTCCAGCACTTGTTGTTGTTTGACTTCATAATGGCTGCCAATCTTATATTCAACTTCATGTTTATCTGACATCAATGCTCATTATCAAACATTTTCTGTCATGTTACTGTATTTAAAAATAATTGTGTTGCATCTTTTAGTTACCCATATTACACTGTCAAGATTATTTTCCTTAAAGATGAAACACTGAGAAATATTTTCTAAGACCTTAAATATGAAAGTCTATATTTTTATTGCTTTCACAATTTTATGACAACTCAATGGCAAATAAAGATTGCATATCATAATCTTTTGCATTTTAATTCAATAGATTTTGCTCCAGTAGCACCTTTAATGTCACATTGCAAACAGAAAAGAAGTTTCCATCCCAAGTTTTCAGTTTTATCTCTTAGTTTTCTATCCAAATGCTAATTCCTCAACTAAAGAAATAATATGTGGTAATTACAACATTTTCAGGATATATCCAGATATGTATCTCTTTCCATCAATTTTGTATGTAATATAGTGAACATTTTTGCTATAAGTAATCAATTCTTTAGTTGTGAAAAGTTTCCAAGTATAATAATTGTTACACTTGTTTTTTCATGTCCCCTATAATTATTCTTTCTACTTTCAATTCATTCAAGAATATCCCACAATCTTTTCCTTATTGACTATTTTCATAGTGAGTACCAAAGAATTCTCTAATATATTTCACCTTCCACAGATAAATTACTTTTCTATTGGCTCTATGTTATTTGTTTCCTTTTTTTTTTTGTATCAACACTGGTAAAACTCAATTATTTCTGGAGTACATATTAACCTGGACTTCAGTTTCTAAAATGAGGGTTTTGTGAATTGCTTGTTGTCCTATTTGGGGAATAATGGGCAGCAAATCAATAATTTAGCAGAAATATACTTGTCTAAAAGTGAATGAGCAAATAAAAGCAAATAAGAAAATATGGTTTAATAGGCAAAAGGATATAAGTTATAAGATAGACATGTCATGATGTGGGCTTAATACAACTATACAATAAGACATAATGCAATATTTTAAAAATCAGAATAATAGTGGGGAAAAGTACACAGATTCCATTTCAAGAGTCATAAAATCAACAAATTTTACTTTGTATTTCACCTACCATGCTTATTTTCAGATATGTGTGCCCAGTTATTTTTGATGATGATGAAAATTATAACAATAAAAGGAGGCAAAGAATATATGTACCATATACAATATTATTATGTTCAAAACCCTGAGATAGGTGTGTGATTTCTTTGCTTGTTTATTTTTGATATGAAGTACAATAACTGAAAAGTTGGAAATAGAAATGTGTATCATTTTATGGGTTTTATTGTTTTTTAATTCTTGAGTACTGAATACATTTTTATCCCATGGATAACCAATATTTTTCATTGTTTTAAGTTAGATATCTAGATAGCTAGTCCAATTCCTAGTAATGAAAGAGTTTTGCCAGAACTCTAAAATTTATATAAACCTTTAACATGCATACAAAGTTAAATATCTAATACTTAAACACAATATATGTTTTCATTCTATAAGTTACAACCTGGTTCATTGTGAAGACATTTAAATTAGAATAAATGCTTAAGCCAATGGGAAGACTTCCTAAACAAACCATTTTACTTTCTTTTATTTCTAAACAAAATCATACTAAAAAATAATTAAGAATTCTTACACTTCACTGCCAAGAAAGAGGACCTTTCCCACAGAACAAAAGAGCTTCTCAGTAAAAAAATGTTCAGAAATGAAGACCCCACGGTCTAAGTACTGTCATTTAATTTGAATTTTCAGCACAATATTAAGGGATTGTTTTTCATCAGTTGCCACCCACATGCCATTGATCAGCAACCTCCTTTATTTTTGAGCTCCAAATGTTCTAAAGTGTTGCTTTGACAGCTAAAAATTCTCTAAACAGCCCAAGGGACATTTAAATATATAACTTCCATAAAAAGAGATTTTAATATAAATGATGCAGAATGTAATGAGACAATACTAATTATATATTGTACTTAAGGAAAATGTCTCCAAATAATGCATTTTTTAAAAGGGCTAAGAACTATGGTAATGCACTCAATAAAATGAGTTAAGTACAGGGCAGTGTAAATTTGAACCACTTTACAATTGAAACATTTTTTTTTTAGTTATACATAGAAACAACATCTTTATTGTTTATTTGTTTTTTAATGTGGTGCTGAGGATTGAACCCAGTGCCTCACATGTGTGAGGCATGTGCTTTGCCACTGAGCTGCAACCCCATCTCAGAAAAAGGTTTTAATAGTCCATTCACATCCCATGTTTTGTATAGATAAAGGAACAATTAAAAATAATTTCTGATATCTTTTTAATATTTCATATATTCTAGTTCCTGTTTTTTCTTATATTTATCTTTCACTAGAAACCTGAAGTACTTACATTAAAAATATTGCTTACAGTCATGCAGATGACTTCAAATATTTCTGCACTTCACGGTGAATTGCTCATTCACCTGAGTGTTTAACAGTGTCAGTGTGCTCAACATTATCATATTTAATTGAATAGTTCAACAAGATAATATGCCAGGGCACATATCATCCTGTGAAATCATCCAATGCATTAGACTCACAACAAATAAAATAACACTTAAATGCAATACAGGAGACTTAGAGGAATTTATACAAACAGTAGAGACAAAAGAGAGATGAGCAAGAAAGAGAGGAAATTTGATGGAGAAAATAAACTTAACTGGATATAAGAGATTTCTGAAGTTTGATGACACCAATTCTTACATTTTATTTTCTCAAATGGTACTAAGAGTAGACATAACTCAGATATTCCTCATCACCAACACATATTTGACTTGTCCTCAAGAATACCTTCTTATCAAGTGAAGCAGAGAAGTATTCAAATCCAAATGCAAGTTTCAAATAATATGGAGTAACAATGTGTCAGTCTTTTAGAAAATTTTTGAAAGATTTTGAAGTTGTGAAAATGATTAAATTACTAAGGCAATTAAAATATTATGGAATGACAACAGGATTATCTCTCAGGATTATTTATTCATCCTAGAGATATTTATCAAATATTTTAAAGATCATCACATTTGCTTACTTTTACTGAACTCCAAATTATAATAACAGTTACTATGTTTCTTACTTCTGAAACAAAGACAAATGCTTTGTCTGATTTTTCCCCAAACTTCTCAAGATTAACAAATGCTTAGGAAACTGATGGACTAGGACTCACATTCCAGCTTTATCACTGGCCAAAAATTTGACCTCTGATAAATTATTAAATATCTTTGTACTTCATTTTCCAGATATGTAAAATGATAATGGAAATCCTTTTCTTTTTTCTCCTCCCCCCTCTATTTTTTAGTGCATTATAATTGTACATAAAGTTGTGATTCATTGGTACATATTCATATATGCATACAATAAAACAATATAATATGGACAATATCATTTCCCCAGAATTTCCCATTGCCCTCCCTTGCTCCACCCCTCTGGTCTGTTTCCTCTCAACTGTTCCTTCTTTAATTTTCATGAGAACCCCTCTCCACCTTTCTTTTTCTTTTTTTTTCTCTAGCTTCTACAGATGAGAGAAAACATAGAACCCTTGACTTTCTGAGTTTGGCTTATTTTGCTTACCATAATGGTCTCAAATTCCATTCATTTTCCAATAAGTGACAAAATTTCATTCTTCGTTTAGGCTGAATAAAACTCCATTGTGTACACATAACAGAAATACTTCTTATTAGAAGATAATTGGTGCAGAAGAAAACCAATAGCAATTAAACATTTTTAAAATAAGTGCCAAATTTTTGTTGTGATTAGTCAGGGTTGAATGGCCTAATTGGGAATATTTTTTTTAAAAAAAAGTAATTAAAATTATGGATATGAATTTATCTTAAATAAGATAAGTATAATCTTGTAAATACAAGTATGTATTTATTCTTAGAACAGAATAAAGGATTGTATGAATGGAGAGGGAGGTATAACTGTTTTGGATAAAATACATGATAGCATGATGTGACGTATAGGAGGAATTTTCTTCAAATTTCAAATTTTAGGTCCCAAGTCAACATTTTTGCAAAAAAAAAAACCACATCAGATTATTTAAAACAAAACTCTTCAAAATAGATAAACTAAAAATAAAGTTAATCAAGAAAAGAACCACTTGCTACTTAAGTAATTATAGCATGTACCTCTATTTTAGATATTCCATATACTTCATTTTGACCTAAAACCAAATTGTCTTCATTGCATCAATAAAATATTAGATAAGGTATGTGAATACTTTAAATTATTTTAAAACATCTTTTTAAATGTTAGGAAGAAGTAGTTTGGAGTTTTATTGTTGTTTTTACAACCAAATCAGGTACAGATATTTTAAATGATTTTATTGCTGAATTGACTCACTCTGAAGATCATTACAAAGTATTGACAAAATATATGAAATGATGTTCCTCTAATTATACTTAGAAACTCACATTTAGATATAATGATATGAACCATACTAACCTTGTGAATATAGTTCACAAGGAACTTAAATATAATCCACAGCTTTCTTATAAGAACGAATTTACTTTGAGTATTAAAAGCCATGGGCCTTTTCATTTTTAAGACCAAATAACAAGCATATAATATTCCTTAATGGATTTTTAAAAAATGGCACAATTGTTGTAAAACTGTAAAATGATAGGATATTCATAGCAGTTGAAATTATGAAGCTAAAAGGTGTGACATGAAACAACATAGTTACAGTTTTTCTTTAACACTTGGACTCATAAAGCATTTGGTTTGAAAACTTTAAGATCACATCATATGACAGTGGGATGAATCAGACACAATTCCGCTATGTGCATCTATGATTACATGACCATGTACAACCAGAAGAATGAAAAGCTACTCTCCATTTATGTATGATATGTCAAATGCATTCTACTGTCATGTAAAACTAATTCGAACAAATTAAAAAAAAGATCACAGCATATAACGTACGTCCGTTTTCTTTAGATATGATCTTCTATTTTTTTTTAGTTCATACCATCCAACATAAATTTTTACAAATTTTAAGCAGACTAAGAAAGTACATGCTGTCACAATGAGTAGTTTGCTACAGAAACTTAAGAGTATTTATTTAGACATTAAATCAGTTCATCCATAAGAAATTGGGAATTGAATTATAATAGAAGGAACAAGTTTGGCAGTTCTTTCTGTGATTATATCAAGCATATAAATGTATCTAAGTCATAATGGACAACCATTTTACTAAGCAAGTTGCTATATTAGGCAACTTAATGCCCACTTATTTAAGTTTAACTAATACCATGTAAGCATTTCCATAAAATACATAAACAGAAAGAAACATCTAATTTAAAATGTAAATTAAATCATAAGAATTCAATGTTTTTAATATGTATGAACCACAAGATCGTGAATCAAGTTGAACAGAATGTTACAAATATAAACATATAACTTAAAGGAAGTTTCCAAGATTACACCAGGATTCTTGCAGAGGATTCTTAAATAAAACCTGGTGTGGTGGCATATACCTGTAATCTCAGTGGCTTGGGCAGTGAAGGCAGAAGGATTGCAAGTTCAAAGCCAGCCTCAGTAACTTGGAGATACCCAAAGCACCTCAGTGAGACCCTAAATAAAACGTTAAAGGGCCTGGGGATGTGGCTTGGTGGTTGAGTGCCCCTTGGATAAATCCCTGGTACCAAAAATTTAAAAACATATGCTATATTATGCTAATTGAGGTATTGTTGAATTTCAATAAAAACTGGTCTTTAAAGAGAAGGATTTCTCAGCTAATCATTATCATATTTGGAGTTGATAAAAACTCATATATACATACCATCAGGATCAGAATAAAGAAATGGCATTAGCTTGATTATGTGGTATATTTCAAGATAGTCTTTTTTGGGGGGAGGGGATACCAGGTATTAAACTCAGGGGCACTTCCCCACTGAGCCACATCCCCAGTCCTATTTTGTATTTTAATTTAGAGACAGGGTCTCACTGAGTTGCTTAGCACCTCACTTTTGCTAAGGCTTGCTTTGAACTCATGATCCTCCTGCCTCAGCCTCCTGAGCCCCTGGAATTACAGGCATTCTACACTGTGCCCAAATTCTGAAGATAATCTTGAATAGAAATTTCTAAGTAAAATAATAAAATAATGGACCAAGAAATACCTTTTGTTTTGAATATTACTGAGACTGGGGATAAGCAAATTTCACTGCTATCTAGAAATACATCTAGTTAGAACATGTAAGGAAGATTGGATAAAATCTGGTAACCAAAATAAAACTTTCAGAAATCAAAAGTATGTGGGGATTGGTGCTGTTTGGTGGTATAGAAATGACTCAGGCCACCTTGCTATCATCTAGTTCACTCAGCCCAGACCAGTTAATTAGTAGCCAGCATCTAAAAGACCAGTCAAATATGGCATTATTGGGCATGTTTCTATTCTATGATACAACCCCTTTCCTCTAACACATGACTTCTTGTACAAAAGCAAACCTATCATTACAGGTTCAGCATTCTATTCCAATATTCTTTCTGCATTTAGCTCTTTTCTGTTGCTAAAAAAAAAAAAAAAACTTCATTATTGAACACTTTCTAGTGAAGCCTATTTTTCTGTTGTAATGAATGTGTCTTTTAAATATCAGAATATTAAGTTTGTAGGGGTCTAAGAATCTTATATATTGCAGCCTCCCTTATTTTATACATTCCATTCTTCCTAACCTTTACCTCTGAATCTCAAAGTATCAAGGAAAGAAAAATATGTAAACATTCATAGGATATTCTGAAAAAATGAAAGTGAAAGATATTAGCACCATTTAATAAACCATAACTTAAAGCATTTCACATTATTATGTGTTTTTGGAATATAAGCTTTTTGAGGGTAGGGTTGTGTCCTTTAAATGAGAGTATGTTTCTATTTCTATGAAATTCTCCATACACTTTTATGAACATGAAGCTAATTACAAAAAGAGTAGTAATTCTAATGTGTGTTTTTGTGCTTATTTATATGTGAAATGTAAGTATGTAGTTTCACGTTTGTATCTGCTTATTTATTATGAAGGTTGGCTTTATAACCAATACATTTCTGTGTCAAATAAGCACAGATGACACTTCGGTCTGTTTCAAGTCCCTATGGGCCTTATGATGGCTTTCTGCACAACGCCTAACAGTCTCAGTGACATTCAGGCTTGGATGTCATCCAACTTTTTAAAGCTAAATGTAGACAAGACTAAATTATTACTCATAGGGTCTCCTCCACATCAATCTTTATATTTCTTTTTTCACTTCTTCCCTCCAACATCTAGTATATCCTTTTCAATGTCTCAGGGCTCGTAACACTGAACTGATTTTAGATGCTGAGCTTTGTTTTTGATGTCCATATTAATCAGGTTGCAAAATCATCTTATTATCGTCCTAGGAGACTTTCTAGAATATATCTCACTGAATCTCCAAGGGACAGAGAAATTCTCAGATGTGCTTCCGTTATTTCTTGCTAGGATTACCATAATTCATTATATTCTGGCCTACCTGTCACCTCTATTCTTAGCTGCTTACAGCTAGCACAGACTTGGGTAATGTGTAAAGGCATACAAAAACTAGAATATCTGATCACATTACTTCAGCAAAGAGAAAATTCTGCTTGCCTTTAAGAAAGCAGTGAATTGTGTTTAAGCCTTTATTCCCTACAAACATGATGATTTTCTGAACTACAGTCAAGTGATCTGTTCTCACTAATTGCTATTTTTTTTCTTTAGGAAAAATGTCAAGCTTTGAAAATATTCATTTTCAAAGGTAAGTTTACCTCATAGAAAATATAATAATTATGAACCTAAAAGGTTGAATAATTAACATTTTGTAAATCGATTCCTTTTTTTTAACTTGGGAGAAAGATTATTATATAAAAGAACTTTGTATTAAAAATCACATATTATTTTGTTATGCAAATAAGCACTCTTATGTTTATTTGTACCATAAATGTGAATGTTAACAGTAGGGTATTAGGTTTAATAAAGCAAAGCACACCTGCACCAGTGCTGTAAAAATACAATCACCTCTATTTTAATCTAGATTCTGAACTCTGAACAATCTTGCAGGAAAGCTGGTAATGCAAGAGTACATTTAGTATATTTGTCCTTACCCATCCACTCACGAAAATTGACTAAAATATTCCTACCTTCTATTTTATGTGTAACTAATTTATACATTTGATCTTCATTCTGGGGTCGGTTTTAATTTTAATATTTTCCTTCCTCATTGCAATGCTGTTGCAGTGTCAAAATATCATTAGAAACCTCCTTATGAGAATGAAGCACTTTGTTTTCTATATCAAACTTGACTTGTAAGATGCACAAATGTGGCAAGATGCATGTTTATCTGCATCAAATCCATAAAAGGTATATACAATGAGAAGGCAAAAGACAAGCTACACTTTTTTCATGCCTATAACCCTTAACTCTTTTTTTTTATATTTATTAACCCTATTGAAGGCACCTTCTGTGGTAGCGTTGAAATCTACAAAATTCTCAATTTATGTCAAAAAACAAGTTCAGGTAATCAGTACAGTGTCTTATAGTAATGGAAATCCTATCCTTCACAGCCTTAAATTCAAGTTCTTCTTTTTCTCATATGATCAATAACCTCTGTCTTCAACTGACTCATCCAAGTTAAAAAAAAAAAAGGAGTAAACAGTTGCCACAGTAAAAGTAAATGCAGCAACTTACTTCACCATAATCTTTTTATTTAAAACAATTGGTTTGTTTTTTAATACCACACTTGTTTGGCAATAAGTTGTATTTTCAGTTTCCAGTGGATCATAAAGGCTTTTTATATATCATGAGCTATGTAATGCTTTAAATAATCAATAAAAAAAAACTAGCATGATGTTTTGAGAAATTCCACTATCACTGAAAACAGATTTCCTGGGAATGAGCACTAAGAAGTTTTCTCTTCCCAAAGTATCAGGAAATTCTAGAATCCTTATGTGGTAAACAAATTTACAAATCTGCTTCATTTGTTTCCTAATTTATTAATGCATCTTTATTTATTATGTGAAACAAGAATATCTAAAAGGCAATATATCTTTAAAGTCCCATCAAAATATAATCACTAAACAGTGAGAAAAAAAAATCTGTTAATCACATGATTCAAAATAGTGACCATGTGAAAGATCAGATTTTTTAATACTTCTGTAAATTACTTGTAGTTTTATATATTTTAAACTTAATATTTTATGGAGGAGCACTCTGCCCTCTTATCAATGATTAGAGCCTCTGGTGTCATTATCTAGATTTACAGATGTCATGCCAGGAGTTGGCATAATACTGCAAATTAGTCAGCCAAGTCCCTGTCCTTAAGGACTAATTTGCAGATTATTTCCTATGAAACCATATAATTCCAGAGAGTAGGTGTCTTAGGGAAGAAGATTAATAACACAGCTAACAAAATACAAAACTTTCTTTTGAACAAATTAAGCTTGAGATGTTTATAACACATCCCAAAAGAGATATCATGTAGGCAGTTTGGATGTAGAAATCTAGAAATGAAAGGAGATGTCAAAATTTAAAGTATAAAATATGGAGTTAAAAACATATACAGTATATCAAACCTAAAGGCTTGTGGGATGCAGAGGTGGAGAGCATCTAGGATGTCAGTAGAAATGGAGAAGAGAAAAAGGCTCCAGACAAATCCTAAAGATGCTGTATTACTTAGAGACACAGGAAGAGAACATTTACTAAGACAGAGAAGCAAGAGGAGATATGAAGTTAAGAGAGGAGAACATTTCAAGAAGTGACTAGTCAAATTTTGCTCCACTGTTAACATCATTTCAAATTAAATGATGTCCCTAGAATGAGCAACACTTTAGTTCTAAACACTACTGATAGTTAATGGGCATATAATAAGATGCTTATTTGAGAATACAGTGATGACTCTGGTTTCTCTTTATTCTTAGAGCACTTAGTTTTGCTACCAGCTTTCCAGAGTTGACTTTGCAATGGCATATTACATACTGTGCTTTGCTGCTTCTCTTCAACTTACTGGGACAAAGTAACTATAAGCTGCACAGCCAAGAGCTTTCTGAGGATCTTTGGTTTTCACCTCTGTAATATAGCTGCCTAAAGGGATGAGAGGCATTAACCTTGCATCCTCCTATCTGGTAATAGAGTCACTTCTTTTTTAAATTTTCTCAAGACTATTTCAACATGCTTTCTCTTTATACACATTCTTTTTTCTCCAAAAAGTTACATTTATGCGAGTGGGGAGGTAGTAAGGTAGAAAGTATTTTTTTTTTAAAGAGAGAGTGAGAGAGAGAGAGAATTTTTAATATTTATTTTTTTAGTTCTCGGCAGACACAACATCCCTGTTGGTATGTGGTGCTGAGGATCGAACCCGGGCCGAACGCATGCCAGGCCAGCGCGCTACCGCTTGAGCCACATCCCCAGCCCCAAGGTAGAAAGTATTGTGAGAGTTAAAATGTCAAAATGGCTAAGCAACAAATGTTGCTTCAATTATCGAATTGGAAATGAACTCAATTGATATATGTCTAAAGCATAGATTTTAAAAACTAAGAAGTCAATGTTGATGTTTTGTACCTTATGGACATGAAGAAAAAATATGACACATACAATCCTAGATATTTTACATAATTTATCTTCCTAAAGTCTTACAATATGCTCAGGGAGAAAACAGTTTTATACCCATTTTGCAGATAAGATAATTTAGTAGGTAAGAAGCAAAGATAGAATTTGAATTCCAGTCTGTTTGATGATGAATTTATACCTTTATGAAGCCCTATGTTCCCTGTACCAATATAACCAAATTTAGTTTTTAATATTTTGACCACATTTTCTTAGTGACTGAAGTCTTAATTATTTGACTTGTGAAAACAGTCAACAAACTTCAGGTGCTCAGTGGATACTCTTGAGACTCAGATTCCATTGGAAATGTACCATGATTCATCTCCACCACCACTACCACAAGAATGACCACTCTTTGAAGGCCCTACTGTGTGCCAGCATTTTATTATGAAATTAACACACACTTTTATTTAACCTATAAAATCATCTCCAAATCAGGAAATATAAACCACAGATTACTACCCATCTCAGGGTTGTCCAGAGAAATGGATTCAATAACATATATGGAAAAAAGAGAGATAGATTAATTTTAAGGAATTGGCTCATGTGATCATGGGAGCTGCTAAGTCTGAAATTTATAGGACAAGCCAGTAGCATAGAAACTCAATAACAAATTATGTGTCAGTCTTGAGATAGGATTTTTATTTCCAGGAAATCTTGGTTGGTTCTAAGGCCTTCAACTAGTTGATTAAACTTACCACCCACATTACTGAAAGCAATTTTCTAAAAGTCAACTGACAGTAAATGTTAACCACATCTACAAAATACTCTTTTAACAACATCTTTAGACTAGTGTTTGGCCAAAAACCTGGGTATCATGGCTTAGGCATTTTGACATGTATAATTAACTCTCACACTACCTTCCTACTATAATGTACAACTTTTCTTATTAACCTGCTATAATGATGTATACTCATTTATTTATTTCTCATGTAGGCTACTTAGTTTCAGTACTGTATAACCTTCATTGACCTATACTTCCATTCCTCTAATTCTATCTCCTTATAAGTCTGTTTTTATAAGTCACTTCTTGCTTTTGGCCATAAGTCTATCTGATGGTTGCATTATTTTTTTTTAAGAGAGAGAGAAAGAGAGAGGGAGAGAGAGAGAGAGAATTTTATAGTATTTATTTTTTAGTTTTCAGTGGACACAACATCTTTATTTTATTTTTTTATGTGGTGCTGAGGATCAAACCCAGCGCCCCACACATGCCAGGCGAGCACACTACCACTTGAGCCACATCCCCAGCCCTAATGATTGAATTATTAAAAACATATAACCTACATTCTTTTTACAAGACATCCTGTTTATTAAGGTCAATATCTTAAACCAGTTCTAGCTTTTATTTTAATCAAATAACCCAAGAAAAGCAAAATCTAGTATCTCATCTGGATGGTCTGAAAGCTACTTGATGTTGTAATACCAGTTTCCTTCATAAAAGCTTTCATCCACATTGTTTCTTTTAACAAGCAAGATGTAACAGGAATCATGATTTTCCACGTACATATTCTAGAAAAGGAATCAGAAGCAAGTAGCTAAGTGACCTGCCTGAGCTCAAACCATTGATTAGTGGGATATGGGAGGTCTAGAACTCCAACTTATTCCCTCAACATATATCACTAAATGCCTGTTATGATGTTGCAGGCTTTGGATTGGGTGTTGCAATTTATCCATGAACAAAATAGAAAAAAAATACTTGCCTTCATAAAACCTAAATTTTAGAAAGTAGAGTAGACAACAAACAAATAGGTAATATATAGGGTGTACAAATAATACATGTTTATGGAGAAAACTACTGCAGTAACAACTGATATTTGTAAGCTGTGAGGCAAGTTGCAGTACAAAACTAGGTAGTCAGTATGTCTTCACTGCAGATGTGGCTTTTGACCAATGCCTGAAAAAGATGAATGACATGACTTGTGAAAATATTGAGAAAGAGTCATTGCAGAAGGAAGGTCCCGAGTAGAAACTGCCTGCTGGGCTTGAGAAACACAGTAGAAGTTCTAAATTAATTTAGCCTAATTTGCTATTCCCATTTTCAGGTCCTTTTGCCATAAAATTCTACTAGGCAAATCTACACAAATTTAGCCTATCAGATGAAAGTTGTAAAATCCACAGACATTATATTATCCCCAAATACACCTATTATATTGATACTCTTAGATGTTATATTATAAACTTATCCTTCACTCATTAATGATGCTATAAAGTAACTAAAGTGACTAGCAACTAAGTTCACAAAGCATTAATTTAGCTTCTTATTCAACCAAAAGAATGTCTGTGGCTTCTCTAAATCCTCTTCATTCTAGGAAATAATTAAGACTTATCAGTGATTTGTTCAGGACATAATAAGACTTTTAGAAAGCTACTGTTTAAAAAGCCCTTATGAAAAATTACATTTTATAATGCAAAGTAAATTTGAACAAAAACTTGAATTTTAAATTTCTAATTATATACTACCAGAATTTCTTGTTTTGCAGGTAGAGCCTCAAAATACATTAGTCAATATTAATAGTGTCTTATCATCTTAAGAGGTTAATTATATGACCACCATTTATCTAAATTCTATAATCATACACCATTTCTTGAGTATTTTTTAAATGGTAGAGAGCCTAGTCTTATTGTTCTAAATTAAGTCTTAATACCATTTTCCCATAAAATCTGTAATTATTACATATAAGACATAACAATTAACAAGTAAATTCTGCACCTACCGTATGGTGCTTACTGCTATCTAAGTCATAAATACAGCAGCACATTTTAAGCAGGCTACGCAAATGGATTCTCAGGTTTACAACAGTTTGCAGAAAATTTCTCATATATTTCATTTTGCTACTATTTCCTCTAAGTCATTTCCAAGAAAATGCATACAGAATACATCCTCTATTTCTTCCTTTTTAATTCAGTGTCCAAACACCACATGTGGAATAACAAGGATTCCAATCACAAAGAGCCAGCTAACTGCTTCATAGAAATAGTTTTAAAAGGAAGATTCTAATATGTAATTTTTTGAAAATTCAAACTTTGTGAAAGTATACTTTAAAAAATTTTCTGTATTTTCAAAAAACCGAAAACTATGGAGGAGCTGTTTTTTGCACAATAATAATAAACAGTAAAAAATAAACTTTTAAAAATCCTATTGGTCCTGCAGCCTCCTGCCAGAGTCCCACACAATAGCAAATACTTAGGATGAGAATGGCTCCAGTGGAGCAACACTAATACATTTGACACAGCTTCCACCCCATCATTATGCAGAGGAGCCTGTGCTTATCCCTTTGTAAATTGGAGACTCTTTTAACCAGGAATCCCAGGATGAAATGGAACCATTTTCCTCACGGCAAAACAAATCCTTCTCCAATGAATTTTGTTATTGTTTATTGTTACACTGTTTTATCAGCACTAAACTGTATGAAAGCTTCAATTAGTTCTTGATGAATGATCCCATAAAAGCATGTAGTTTCATTTCCCCTGCCACCAGATATTTCACTGAGTGTTATTAAATGAAATATAATTGGGATAAGATTCAGGAAACTTAGAGAGGCTGTAGTGCTCTCAGTTCAGCCTAAAATGGTTAGTCATCAGTGGAGCTGAATCACATCTGATGCACTGCACATATAAATTTCTACTGCTGGATCCTAGGGAGCACATAGAGGCACTAGCTACAGTCTGATGCACAATTTCTGCCCTTTAGAGAGGATAAAGGCCAATGGTGAGGTGCCCAGTTTGGTGCTAGGTCAATAGTCATTATCTCCTTAAGGAGCAAAAAGCATCTATATCAGTCTCTGCTTTATATGTTAATAACAACTATTTTACTATTTCAGCAGAGGCCATCAGAGCCCATTTCTCTTTGGTATAAAAACCCTAATTTTAGGGTTTTATTAACATAGAGAACATTAACACATAGGACAAAAGACAAATTTTTCTGCCTCCCTTGTAAACGACCTTATTGTAGTCAATGAAATGTAGAATAGAGGTGTGGTACTTCTGAGAAAGCAGATTAAAGAGAATAGATTCAGCTCAGATCTCTTTTTTAAAAAACCTTTCTATCGTTCTCCCTTCTTCTGGCCTTCAGTGCATAAGTGATAACTGGAACTTCAAGACATGACCTTGAGACAAAAATCACATGGTAGGAAATTAATGCAGAAAAATAGAAGTCTGACTGTGAGGAATTCTTAATTATAATTTTGAACAGAGATTTAGAAAGTGTGGTCTGTGCATACTTCAGGTACTCAAGTCATTTTTTGAGGAATACACAAGGTCAAAATTTTTGTCATAATAATACTAAGACATAATTGATTTTTTTTCACAGTGATCTTAATTATATCAGTGGTGCAAAAAGTAAAGATGGTTAAAACTCCTGGCATTTTGAACTAAACGATTCTAGTAGTCACTGCATTTTTCACCACCACAGAGCCATAATTAATAAATGAATGGTTTGACTAATTCATTATTAATTGAAGAATTTTATTTCAGATTGTATTCAGTGAGGCAGTAAAAATCCATAGTTTAATTAAATCTTGAAACTTGAGTATATATCAAGTTTTTAGTATCCCATGTGATTAAATGGGAAATACACAGAAAGTTATTTCGTTATATATTGAAGTAAGACGGGTTTTGGGGGGGAATCATTTGCTCAATTGAGTCACAAGCTGAAATAGCTATTCTTTCATGGAATATATCCTTTTACTTGAAAAAAAATGACTGAAAATTGGTTATCCAGTCATGAGTATTTGGCAGATATTGTATCGAAAATTATTGAATTAAACTATCAGAGAAAGAGAACAACAGCATTTGTGGCCAATGATAAGATTTGAGTTCTAAAATGATTAAGATTTTCTGATAAAATTGGTGAGAACATCAATGAATAAATGTGATATTTTTATATATGGAAGATATGCAAAACTCAGTGAATCTGTATGTTCCAAATAATCAATATGTGGTGCTACAAAATCATTCATGGTCGAGAGATTCACTCAAAATGCATAAGAAACAGTTCAATGGATTTAATGTAATGAAGTATAAAAAAACTTATTGATATGATTTCATATTTCAGATTATAACCTTAAAAAACAACCACTTGCTGAGTTTTGATATAATATCAAAGAAGAATATCTGTGAGTACCCATAATGACAAGTACATATCTATGGGAGACTGGAGTTTATTCCTATACTTTGATCATACTATATTGCAGCACATGAAACGAAGAAGCAGATATAAAAATAGACTATTGACTATTAATTTCAACATTGAAGAGAGCTGAAATAGTGTAAAACAATGTCATACTTTTTCTTTTTATCTTTGGGAAATTTCTATTTTCATAAAAATTATTTTCTTAATGTTAGCATGTAATGGGTTTAGTACTGCTTTTTAAAATTTCTTTAAATATAAAATTTTTTCTAAGTTTTAATTTCCAATATGCAAAAAGTCACAATATAACCCACAAATAAAAGTAATGAGATTAGAAATTTTAAGAGCTACAGATCCAGCACATGGCCCTTCAACTTCAATATATGTGAACATTATTACTGACACCAGAAGAGATCTCATTTTAATAGTGAGTAATTTACTTTGAAGCAGAAAACCAGAGTTTAAGACTTGTTATTTTATCTCTGTGGGGCTCATAGTATATCTTATGAACCTTCCTCAAATATTCCATTAACTCAGAAATACTCAATAGCAAAAGAAATTTGTTAGGGTAAATTTTATGACGTGACTATGATCACAAAAGGAAAATAGATTCCTTCCATTTAAAAAGAGAAAACTAAACTTCAAAAGAATGTAGTTTTTGATATTGCAATTAAACCAACACAGGGGGAGCCTGTAGAATAGACAGAAATGTCCATGGTTAATTTTTCTAAATGTTGAAACTATTATTTACTCTAAAACTCTTAAGAATCAGAATGCTTCCTACAACCTTTTAAAAGTGAATAAAAAAGAATTACCTTACAATTCTAGATTCTTATGCAATTTTCCTCAAGACAAAGCATATTTTCTAGAACTCTCCCAGGGAATTTAATAATTTAGTGTAAAATAGTAGCATTTACTATTCAAATATCTTTTCAAAATTAAGATGGGGTCAGTCATTTAAACCTCAGCTTTTATATATTTAACAAAAAGATAATAAAATTTACTTCTTAGGGTTTCTGTGAGTTTTTTTTTAAAGACAACAAATATGAAAATACTCAAAACATCTGGAACATAACAGTTGCTTACTATTTTGGTTTTCTTTTAACACTTTCATTTTCTTAGAGTACCTCTAATAATAAAACAGCTCACATACAATGTGGTGGCCATGAAAACATGTCTCTCAGATCTCTTACAACTGCAACTAAGGATAACTGATGTTTGACCTCAGTTTCCATTACAGCCACAACTTTGGCACCAAGGCTGTGCTTCTCACAGACTGCTTCTATTTCTGAAAAATAACAATTGTTAAACTTTAGGAATAAAAGTGTGGGAATTCAGAAAATTAAGTTGCCCAAAGTTACAGAGATAAATATATGTTAATGTTTAAGTGATTTTTGTTACAGGTAGAAAGTTGTCCATAGGATGTGGAACTATAGACACTTGAAAAATGGTCTGAATATAAAGAAGACACATAGAGTAACAGACAGTAAATGTTGTCATCATTTAACGTGAAAAAGTTGTAACCACAATTTCCATTCTGAGATTCAAACCCATTATTTTTGTGCATGATATCTTGTAGCCATATCTATATTTTAATTGCTAATATTAAGTTAATTATATATTCTATTGAATTCTATCATACATTCAAGCTTTAAACACACACACACACACACACACACACCACCATAATATTTCATCCCCTTTTCAAATGTAGAATGACATCATAACCTTATGAAAATAAATAAATGAGGGAGAGAAAAGAAAATTAATATGACCCACTTCCTGCTCCTGATCCCTATAATCTCAAAATTAATGCATTCTGAATCAGCTTTCCAAATTGTTTTAGAAATAGAATATCACAGATAGAATTTTTATAATGTTTTTATTATAATCAAACCTAGACTACAAGGAAAATAATAAAAAGTAAAAATGAAAACAAATTATTGCTGTAAGAATTTATTCTTTCTTAATATCTGTATATTTCAGAAACTTTTCTTAGACATTTAATTTATTTACACTCATAATATTAGTTTATATCCAATATCAAAACTTATCAAATTTCAATTTTTGACAAAACTATATTCTCTGGTAAAGCAGAAATTTTAGAGTGGAAAATAGTGGCAGCAACATGAATGGTAATGAGGATAACTACAGTAATGATGGCTGAGCACATATCACTCTTATAGGGCTTTCTCTGACATTGACAGTTCTGAAATGTCACAAGCAAGTACACAAATCAAATAAAAATTTTTCCTAAAAAAAAAAATCAAGATCAATTACTTATCATTAGAGAACGTGTTCTTCTGACTTATCTGCCCCTCCCAGAACACAGATAACATGAACAGAGAGAATTCAACCATGCAATTCCCTAATGATCTGTTGACCATTAATGTATTATTTTTCCCAGAACTTATTTTAGACTAAAGAAATATAGATACAAGCCTTTCAGTTCTAAGCTTTCTAAATTGATAATTAGATATTCCATCAATTAAAATTGTGCAAGTGAAATGTGAATATTTCAAAAGTAGATTGTAGATCAAGTTGTCAGTTCTCAGTTTGATCTATAAACAAATCCAGTAAACAAAGCCAACAAGTTTGTTTGTTTGTTTTGAATATCAACAAACTGATTATATTGTTTATATGGAGAAGCAAAAGACCCAGAATAGCCAATACAACATTGAAGGAGAAGAACAAAGAGAACTGACACTGCCCTTCTTCAAGATTTACTCTGAAGCTACAGTAACAGACAGGTAGTATTGGAGGAAGACTAGACAAATAGAGACCTACAGATAAAAAGGAGCAAAGGAAATATAACAGAAAATATGGTCCTTCTAACAAATGGCGTTCAAATAACTGAACATCCAAATGTAAATATATAAATCTAGACAAAACTTCACATACTTCACAATAATTAATTCAGAATGGAACACAAATCTAAATTTAAAAATATAAAAACTATAAACTATCTAGACAATAATATAAGAGAAAATCAAGATAACTTGGCTTGGGCAATGATTTTTTAGATGCAATTCCGAGTGCATGGTCCATGAAATAAAAAGTTGATAAACTGGACTCCAGCACAATTAAAAACAACTGCTCTGCTAAAGATATTGTCAACATATACCACAACAATTTTCTTACACTAGCCAAAATCCAGAACACTGACAACACCAAATGCTGGCAAGGATCATGAGCAGCAGGAACTCTCATTCATTGCTACTGGGAATGTGAAATTGTATAGTCAATTTGGAGGGCAGTTTAAAAGTTTCTTACAAAACTAAATATACTATTACCATATGATCAACCAATTGCCTTTCTTGGCATTCTTCAAATAAGTTGAAACCTTGCATCTACACAAAAAAGCTGCAAATTCTGTTTATAGCAGCTTTATTCATAATTTCCAAAATTTGGAAACAACAAAGATATCTTGTAGTAGGTAAATAGGACATTTTTCTACACTAAGAAGAAATGAGCTATCAAGCTACATGGAGGAAATTTAAATATAGACCTCTAAGTGAAAGAAGACAATCTGAAAAGGCTACACACTGCATGATTCCAACTATATGACAGTATGGAAAAGACAAAGCTATGTAGACAGTAAAAATACTCATGGTTTCCAGTGATTGAAGGGAGAGAAAGGTGAATAGGTGAGGCATAGAGGATTTTTAGAACACAGAAATTACACTGTATGCTATAATAATGCTGGGTACAACTCATTACCTTATTTTTCTAAACCCATAGAATGAACACCTACAAGAGTCAATCCTAATGTGGATTATGGACTTTACATAAAAATGATGGGTCAATGTAGAAACATCACTTGTACCATTCTCGCGGGGGATGTTGATAATGAAGGAGATTATGCATGTGTGGAGGCAGGGGTATATAAAGAAATCTCTTTACTTCTGCAGAATTTTGCTATGAACCTAAAACTGTTCTAAAAAATACAGTCTATCAAAAAAGTAGATTACGAACCATCTGCATAACACTTTAAAATTAAAATCTGAGGGTTGGGTACTGGAAGCCGCATTTTGTAGAGCTCAGGGAGTTTTCCTTCAGAGCATTCAAATGCTGTTGGGCTTCTACTTTAAAGGACTTCATTTTGCTAAGGGGTGGCATCTTTGCCACTTTGAAGATTCTGACATGTTTTAATGGTCCTGTCTTTGAAGAAATGATTCCCTGATGAGAAAGTTTCCTATTTAGGGAGAAAGATCCTCTGTTGAAGTTATTTACCAGATTATGGTTTTAACCCTGGAGACAGTCTAATCCCTGACAGGGTTATCATCTTTTTGAAAATATTAATATGTTTGGAAAAGGTTCTACTTCTAAAGAAATTCTTATTGCTAGAAGGAGGCTATCTTTAAATTTTTAGCAGGTTGTTTTCAAGAATATTGTGTAACATAGGACAACTTCATTTGGAGAACGTTAAAGTAAGAAGTGATATGTTGTCATTCCTCACAGAATTCTATAAAAACCAGAATAATTTGTTAAATATGCAACATAAAGTATGTAACAGATGTTTTTACACTGTTATTAGATAATGTTAAAATGTTAAATGAAATCTGTGACTTAAGTGTATACACACATCTCTTTATTGGTTAACTTTTATATGGTGGAGTTTAAATATGTAAAAATCATTCACATGAAAAGTGATAAACATTAGGTCTTATATTGCTCCACAAATGGAGACAAAAAATGCTTTTCATCAATTAACCTTCTTTATTCCATTTCTAAGACCCTAAACATTTCTAAAGACAATCTTTAACAAATATCCCTTATACGAAGAATTCACATGAGTAAACTAAAGGGAGGTGAAAAAATGGAAAGATTGAAATTATAAACATTTTATTATATTTCATAGAGAAAAAGAATGAAAATAAAAGAAGAAAAGGAAATCAATAATCTAGATAATTACATAAATCTCACTTACTTGTAGGATGTGAAACACAATTAGGAAAGGGCAATAAAAGTGAGGAGATACAGAGTAGTGAAGTTAACGATGAATCTCGTTTTTCTAAAAAGAGTCATCTAAAAACAAATGGTTTTTTCAGTAATGTGTAATTTCTCTCTATTTTTTTCTGATTTCCTATGTGTTTTCTCTATTAACTAATTTGAAAATACATTTTATGAAGCTTAAAACCTCAAGAGGTAGTACATTGGATGTACTTACAAAAACAGGGTGAAACTCCAATAAATCTGAGGAGTAAAGTATAATGTTATGTAATGGCTTTCCTAATGGTAAACTTAACCAAGATTTTGACCTCAGACTATTTTGCAGTATCTCCTCTGATCACTACACAGTCTCCAGCTAAACTACAGTCCTCATTATCCTGGTAGCTCCATTTATCATTGCTTACCTTTTCTTTGTCTCCCAGAATATGGAGACACATTCCATCCTAGATTAAAAGTTCAAGCCAAGTCTGCTTTCTTAAAGCCACTTTCTTAAATGTCAGAACTCACAGCACCTCTGTGTTCCCTGAACTGCAACAGTATGCATTCTTATATATTACTTGGTCAAGATCTTTTGGGTCTAATCACATGAGTTAGATTTTAAGCTGCCTTGGAGGAAGAAATTGGAATATTTTGCAAACTTACTTGTTCCAAATGTCTTAAATTAACATTTCTCAGTTTGAACAGATATTTTAACCCTTCTAGAGAAAAAATAAATGCCATATTTCTCTAGGGTTGTCATACACTATTTTGTTATACTGTCATTTAAATATATGTATGATTATAATAACTACAAACTAAAAAGTAAGAAAAATTTTAACAAATTAAAATTTATATTATTTGTGAAAAAATAATATAAAGCCAAAAACATGTTAGAAAGAAGTAGCATGGACCCAGTTCTTTATATATAATTTTGTATTTTGAGCTTTATATTTAAAAGAAAATATGCACTCATATAATATGTTGTACAAAGCGACATTTATTAGTGACTTCAGTGTTTTTCTAGTCCAAGAGAATAATATATTACACTTAATCATTATCTTGACAATTTTAATAGTGGATTACATAACTTAAGCTTCATTTTTCCTTTCAATAAAATGTTCACATTGCTGTCATTAAGCTCTATTAAATGGGTATCCAACTGAGTTATTGCTAAACATTAGGGTGGAAATAGTTGTTTGGGTTTTTTTTTACTGTATATTCATTACTTTATTTGCTATTTTTAAAAATTAGTATATATGCAGATTGATCTACTTATTGTTATCTGTTAATTAAGTGAATGTGATTCTGTTGACAGAGAGGCCTTGTCTTATCTAAAGCTTTGCATTGCATAATAGTATGTGAATTCAATTTTTCCCAGTGTTCTCCAGCTTGGTATAATATAAAATTTCTTCACATGATAAAAGTCATATATCTCATTATAAAAGTCATGGTTTTGTACCATGACTTTATATGGAAAAAAAAGAAAAGAAATGCAAATCTGGGCACTATAGCTTCAGAGCACAACCTAGTGCTTAACCAGAGCATCTAAACACAACTAGCTATTATTTTAAGGTTACCACATGATTGAAGATTAAAAAAAAATTAAAGAACTTCTGACACTGTAGAATAGTCACTTCATTACTAGTATATATGTAATAAACTGTTGATGACTGAGCAATACATGTATGTATATACTAAATTAGAAGACTATAAATAGATATAAACTAATAGATTCATATTTCTTCTTTTGAGGGCCTTAAAATTTAGTGATAAAAATATAACAATACTAGTAAAAATAAGAGTATTAAATAAACATACAAAATTATTATGCTACAACTCTACATTCTTGAATTATTTTAAGCATAGAATTTTTTCAAGAAAATGTTAAGGAGAAAACAATGTATTTCTTCTGAAATCTTTATTGATCACTTCCTCTTTTTAGAATAATTTCTTTATCTCTTAGGTTCTATCACCTAACTTCGTTCATTCTCATCTGACTTCTGGAACCTTGACTTCAACATTTTTTTTTTTTTTGCTAATGTTAGAAATGATCCTCAACCACTAAATCTGATTGACAGTTGCAGTGTAAATTTCAAAAACATTTGATGCTACTCACCACGTTTGCCTTAAAAATCTTCTGCTTTCCCTAGATCCATATATATAGATAGATTATATATATATTTTAATTTCTGATTTTCTCTTCACTATCCATTTTCTAAGAGAATCTCCCTCTATCTAGCCATTAATGTTGTAGCTCTTCAAAACTTGGCCCTATGCATCATTTCCTTATTTTATTTGTTTCTATTTCACACATGCATTATGTTCAATCAACATCTCACTCAATCATCCATCCTAGATCCAAGATGCTTTCTATTCAATATGGATGGCAGAAACATCTGAATTATCCTAGAAATCTGCCCTCCTTTAATCTACACATCAAATCCATCTTGCAATACCATTTTACATTTTTTTCACCTAAGTATTTTTTTTACAGCATCACCTTAGTCCACTATCTTACTACACAGCTAGTCCTTTCACATTCTCCCTGGTCTCAAAACTAACTTTTCAGTGTGTAAACCTTATTGGGTCACCTCCTTAGTTAAAGCACTTCAGTGATTTCCCAGTGCTCATAGGATTAAACAGTAACCTGATTAGCATGGCTTATAAGGCTGGGCACCCTCACATTCTTCCCTTCCCCTCCAGCCTTATCTCATTAAGCTCTTTGTCCACTATGTCCTCTAAGTGTACTTGCTTGTTTCAGTACCTCAATTCATTTGTGTCCATTTCCTCTCTCAGTGTCCCAAACTTCTTAGATATCAAGTTATTTTGTGGGGAAATATATGGTTTTAGATTTGGAAACATCTACATTTGAATCCTGGATCTATTTGTTATCTGCTGTCTGACCTCTGTATTCTTTAACCATTCTTGATTTTAAGTTTCATTCTATATGAAATATAGATAATAGTATTTCCCTTAAAATATGTTGTGAGGGGGCTGGGGTTGTGGCTTAGTGGTAGAGTACTCACCTAGCACATGTGAGGCACTTTGCTAGATCCTCATGAATGAATAAATAAATAAAGGTATTGTTTCTATCTACAACTAAAAAATAAATACATTGTGAGAATTTTATTATGACACATTACTTATGTTTAAGCCTTAATGTAGAATTATATCTGATTTATATTCTAGGTGCAAGGTACTTAAACAGATTAGGTGTTCAATAACCATTTAATGAATAAAAACAAAGACAGAGATATAGGAGAAAAAGAAGAGGAGCGATTCAAGGGAATGGAAAGAAAGGGAAGAGAAGGGAAGATTATAAGAAGATAGAAAATTTCTCTCATTTTTTTCTTTTCCAAATTCTAACTTCTCTGCAAACAACATATTGCTTTGATTTGAATGAAATTTTTACAAAGTGAATTAAGAAAAAGGTTTTGGAGGTTTCAAGATGCCAGAATATAGGAGGTCCCTTTCCTGGAAGACCTGTGGCTTGAAACCAAGAAAACAGAAAAACAGCTTCTAAGCAAGGTGGGTGAAAAATGGGGTGGGGTCTTTACTGGGAATTAATACTGGATATTCAAAGCAGATCAGGGACCCAGGAGGTTGGAAATACTAAAATAAGGAAGAAATTGCTAGTGCCAGCTGGAGCAGTTCTTCTGTGAACAAAATGGCGAGATAAGGGAATTAAAGGAACCCATACTTTTCGGAGGACTGTGGCATGTCTGTTTACCAAGAAATCAAAAATCAAAGACTGCTGCACTAATCTGAAAGGTGTGCTGCACAATACCCTCATGTGGGAAAGACTTTACATCTCTCCCAGCTGCCTGCAGAGGATAGAGGAAAGAGCCATTTTGCAGCTGTGCCATGGAGACTGGGAGCTGGGAAGCAGATTCCTGGTAAACCTGAGCTGGACCCAAAATATAGGTCTGGCAAACCCACACCATATGACATATTGAATGCCTAAGTGATCAGGAGAAAAATCACATGTGGAAATCACATGTGGAAATCACAGGGGGATACAGGTGGAAACCCATGGGCTCGCTCCCCATCCCTTTCTGGGAGGGACACATCCAGCAAGAATTCAAAACGGCAGGGGCAGGAGTGATTGGCCTTGGAGAGTGAAACTGGTAGAACCTGAAATACAGGGTCTGGAGTCTGAGAGTGATAGAGGAGACAAAGAATTGGCTCCTCCATGGCACAAGTGAACCCAGGGGAGATTCCTATGGTATCCTATCTCAGTGTGGGCAGGCAACTGCTGGGCCTCAGCATGCACTAATTTAAAATCTTCAGATCAATTGCCATTAAATGAAGAACATGGTTTCTATGTACGCCTAAACCCTGCTTCCAGGAGCACTGCCTATGAGATCTCCTCTCACACTCCAGAGACCCCACCATACCACTGCTATAAAAAAGCTATAGAACTAAAAAATACAATTCATAATTTAAACTTAACAGATATATATATATATATATATATATATATATATATATATATATATAAAATATAATATTCCGTCCATCAATGACTGAATACACTTTCTTCTCAGCAGCATATGAATCATTTTCTAAAGCAAACCATATCTTATGTGACAAAGCAACTCTTAGCAAATATAATAATAATAATAATAATAATAATAATAATAATAATAACAATAACAACAACCTTTCATTCTTTCAGGTCATAATGGAATTAAATTATAAATCAATGATAAAATAAAAAATACAAGCTACTCTAACACCTGGATGACCAATGGATAGCAGAAGAAATCAGGGATAAAAAACAAAAACAAAAAACAAACAAAAAAAAACCTTAGAGGTAAATTAGAATAGCAACACAACATATAAAACTCTCTGGGACACTATGAAGGCAGTTCTAAGAGGAAAGTTCATTACAGTGAACTCATTTATTAAAAGAATAGAAATTCACCAAGTAAATAACTTAATATTACATTTCAAAGGCATAGAAAAAGAACAAATCAACAATGAAAGCAGTAGAAGACATGAAATAATTAAAATCAGAACCAAATCAATGAAATTAAAACAAAAAAAATCAAAAAATCAATGAAACAAAAAGTGGGGTCTTTGAAAAAAGATTGATAGACCTTTAGCCAAACAAGCAAAGAGAAAGAGACAAAAAACTCAAATTACTAAAATTTGTGACGAAAAAGGAAATATCACAATAGGCACTACTGAAATACACATGATAACCAGAAACTATTTTGAAAAATTTATACTCTAATAAAATAGAAAATATTGAAGACATCAACAAATTTAAAAGACATATGATCTACCCATATTGACTCAAGAGGACATAGAAAATTTGAATAGATCAATTTCAAGCAATGAAATTGAAGATGCCATCAAAAGCCTACTAACAAAGAAAATCCCTGGACTAGATGGATTCTCACCAATTGCTATCAGACCTTCAAAGAATAACTAAACTATTATTCCTTAAAACAGTGCATGAAATAGAAAAGGAGGGAACCCTTTCATACACATTGTATGAAGTTCATATCACCCTGATTTCCAAAACCAGAAAACAAACACATCAAGGAAAGAAAACTTCAGACCAATATCCATGACAAACATAAATACAAGAATTCTTAGTAAAATACTGGCAAATCACATACAAAAACACTTGAAAAAGATAGTGTACCATTAACAATTGGGATTCATTTCAGGGATGCAAGTTTGGTTCAACATATGAAAATCAATCAACATAATTCATCACATCAATAGACTTAAAAACTCACATGATTATCTGAATAGATGCAGAAAAATCATTTGACAAAATAGAGTCATACTATCAAAAGCACTATACAGATTTAATACAATTCCTATTAAAATTCCAATGACATTATTCATAGAAACAGAAAAAATAAGAGACCCAGAACAGTCAGACCAATCCTTAGTAAGAAAAAGTGAAGCAGGAGACATTACAATACCAGACCTTAAATTATGCCATAGAACTATAGTAACAAAAACAGGATGGTATTGGCACTCATGGTATTGGTCTCCATTAGTTATAGGGCTGAGAATGGAGAGGTGGATGTCAAAATATTATAGCTAAGTATTTTAAAATATTATATCTAGGCTAACTTGGAATGACTAAACTTTTAGGGAGGAGATTAAATAATTACTAAATATCTTTCCCCAAGTGTATTTGTCTCTCTCCCACCTCCATGTTTCTCTTCACGTTGCACAGCCTAGCCTGGTATGAAAATAGTGATGAAATTAACAGGACCTGTGGTAGGATGCAAAGGTAGATTGCTTCAAGGTGGAGGTTGTGTATAAGACAATACATTAGCTAATTTCTAAGGACAGGTTACCTCAATACAGCTGTGAAGAATTGATTAGGAATGGGAATAAAGGTTTGAAAATTACCTGTATATATTTAGTAACTGTAATCACTTATAAACCATTGGCAAATATTTTTTTTTATTTGCAATAACCAGAGCCTTGGAATAATTATCTCAAAGGAATATAAGTGTAGCTATGAGGGAAGGCAAGACATAGAGTATCCAGATGAAAAAGGAGAAAGAAGGAATACCAAAACCTGGAACAAAGCATTAATGAAATCTCATTCAAGGTGGGGTTTATGCCATAAGTGCCTAATTTCATTAGGATTAGAAGTATTTTACTTCTAAGCTCCATCATGTGGGCCAGATGGGTAAAATATATGAGTCAATCTCATTCCCGGATAGTTTACCTCCCTGAACTTGGATGGATAAGCAATTTGAATGGGAGAATACAGTGGCTCAACTTCAAGAATTTTAATTTTGGAGAGCCCATGGGAAAGATGGTATATACTTACGTGAAAAGTATTTGAGAATGCTTAACATACCTCATAGAGTGAAGAGAGAAGACAATTGCCTTCTTTGAAATATGTGGAGCAATTCTGCCTCAAACAATCTCTACTTTGAAATTTCTACTTTTACCCAAACTGAAGGTCTTCCATAAGACACAATTAACATATTTTAGTTTATTTTACTATATTGTTTATTTTCCCGAGTTCAAATCTGAATTAATTTGATATTTATATTTCTTTTAAATAACATGTCTCAGATTAGTTTTAATTTAATTGGCTTTTAAGTGGTTGATTTAGTCATATATTTACAAACAGAACAAAATGCATACATTGCAGAATATTTAATGGCACCCCTGTAAGAAAAGATGAAATAAAGGACTATATGTAATACCAACTATTTAACAATTTTCAACTAAATTAGATTTGCTTTGGTTTTTTTCAGGAGATGATTCTCTAAGGATGATCATGTAAGGATCAACGTGAATGGTCACTAAGGCTATTTTGCTCTTTTTCTTCTGTTTCAGTCTCAAAATATACTAAGCAAATAGAGTAAGATGCTGAAAAAATATATACTCTACCCTGATTAATGGATGCTATAGATATCTTTCTGCTCTGTCTGCTTGGTTAGCTTTGTTTCAAATGTGATACAGATCTCATGCTGCACGGCAGATCCAGAAATAGTCCATGTTCCTTTAAATTCAGGCAATGCATCATTTTCTATTACACTGTGTCACACCAGTCTATGACTGTAAAGCATGAGTTATGTGGATATGGACCAGTAGGTGAACTGGTCCCAACAAATGCACTGTTTGAAAATCCAAGTAAAATAGCCTCATGAAAATATTTTTTAAAATAGAATTATAAATAATAAAAAGACTTTATGAAGGACACTTTTTTATTTACTTAAAAAATCAACATTATATTTCCAAAAAATTCAATCCCATATATTTCCAAAATCTCTAAAAAATGCATTTTGATTATATGCATTTACAGGATCTGGATCTTAGAAGTTTCCTATGTCAAATTTCACCTTTGCTTTATTCAGTTATGGAAAAAATAAATAATGCAACGGATTCTCTCTTCACATCATCTATGTCTAGCAAACAATAATGGAAGACATTAAAATGGAGACAAAAGAAAAGGCTTTCAAGGATAAGAAATTATGTTTGTTGTAAAAATCAATATTATTTCAATGGGACCTTAAGGATGGATAGTGTGATCAAAGTAATGACAAAGTTATATCATCATACTATGATTACCATTAATTAATATTTATTAAACCCTGACATGCTTAGCTAGTGCAGAAAGTTGAAAAATGTACATAGTTTTAAGAAACCCATAGTTTCAAACAAGAGACAATACAAAATAATTTTTTTTTAATCTTGAGAATACTAGGAAGAAACAATTTTTCAAAGAGTATGTATAGTCAGGTTTTTTGCTGCTGAGACTAAAAGGACCCAAACAGAACAATTATACAGGAGGAAAAGTTTATTTGAGGGCTCAAGGTTTCAGAGGTCTTACTCCATAGAAGCCTGGCTCCATTCCTCCATTCCTTACATAGTGGATTACTCATAGGACTGAAAAAAAAAAAAACCTCTTTGAGCATCCATTTATCCCTAATAATGACCCCAAAACTGCTCTTGCAACTTTGCAGAAAAATTACAGATGTAGAAAAGCCATATATCTGCAACAAGAAGGAAAAAAAAATAGTAAAATAACTGAAAGGTAATCCAAATTTTAGTACTGCATATTTGGAGAAAGTAATGGCCAACAAAATTTATTCAATAATTTATTTATTCAAAACATAAATTATCACATATGTATTAGGAATGGTGTTCAGCAGTCAGGTACTGAGCCATATTGGAAATTGAGGTAGAAAAATAATATTTATTTGTATACATTTATCAAAATATTTTCCCATATTTTGGACTCAGTGGAAAATTAATTAAAAGTCTACAACCAAAACCAAATTACTTATAAAGCCCCACCTAACCCAGTCTGTTTTCAAACCATATTTAATCTTTAACAAAATATTGTGTGGTTTGCAGCACTCTCAAAGAGATAAGGAACTATAGATTCCTTGGAAACAACTTTTTCACAACATAATAACAAGGTCATAAAACAAATACAAACCTATCTTTATTTAAAGTTCTGATTTTTGTTCAATCTGGTTTTATGCATTAATTTTTATTTTTAAATTACTGCATTGTATTCAAATACTATTTATTTTGATTTTTGAGGATTTTTTATGTGCTTTTTAAATTTTCCATCTCACTGGCTTCACTATAATCTAGGCTTTAGTTTCAAGTCAGGAATACAATGTAGAATACAACACAATATCTGGTCTCAAAGAAATAAAACTTTAATATGAAATTAGTTTCCTAGGACTGGGGTTATGGCTCAGTGGTAGAGTGCTTGCGTAGGATGAGTGAGGCCCTGGGTTCAATACTCAGCATCACATACAAACAAATAAACAACAACAAACAAATAAATAAAATAAAGGTTAAATTCTTTTAAAAAATAAATGTGTTTCCAAACTGTAACCTATAGCCTTTTCCTTCCCTCTTTCCCTACAAATGTACACTCATTGTGTAGGTATGTGTGAGGCACATATGTGTATGTGCACACACACGTGCACACACCCTCACTATTGTACTTTTATTTTTGCTTGGAGAATTCTACGTTCCCCTTTTCAGAATGTTTGTTTCCCAAAGTTTTAATCATTTTTTTTACAAAATTTCATTCTTCACTGGTCTTTAAATTTTTCCAACTTAAAAAAAACTATACTAATGTATATTAATTATATAAAATAGTGGGTTTCATTTTAGTATACTTGTACATTTAAATAACATGTTTTGATCATGTCTACCCCACCCATTTCTTTATCACTTGATAGTTTACACCCTTTCACTCCCTCCCCCAGATCCTTCTTCTATATTCTATACTATAGATTTCCTTCTACCTTCATGTCATCTTTTTGTTTATTTTATCTAAGTTCCACATACGAGAGAAAACATGCAGTATTTGTCTTTCTGAATCTGGCTTATTTCACTGAACATGATGATCTCTAGTTCCATTCATTTTTTTCTGCAATTCTATCATTCTTCTTTATGACTGTCTACTAATAACTTTAATAGTATTCCAATTGCTCAGTTCTTTGAACTTTGGGATATTATTTCACTTTTGTTCAGAAAATCAGATATCTTCCCTTTGTCTCTCCACTCCAGTCTCTGCCATGAAAGGTTGCCGACATGAACTTCATCAATAACCTTTCCCACCTTACCACTCCCATTTGGGTTCAGCTGATGGGAAGCACTATCAAGAGACAGGAAAACTGAAGGACTGAGGTCAGGATATTCATTATCCTGCCTCCTCTATTGTCAGGTCTCCTCAGCTGGCTGTCTTCTTCAACTTCAACCCTCTTTTTTTCTAGCTGTGGTAACTCCCTGTCCACCCCCCACACACCAGCCCTCCTTTCCTCCTTTTCTCTCTCTATCCCTTTTTTTTTTGGAACTGAGCTGTGAGATATTAGATTGTTTATTTGGTTGTTTATTTTAATACCAACTTCAACCACTCCTTTGTGAATTATACCTATGTAAATACCATGTTTCAACTTATCCAAACAGATATGCCCTCAGTTAGCTTGACTGAAAACTCATATATTTTAGCATTGTGATTATCATATCACAGTGTCACTAGTTACTATTTGTTTTGATATACTCCTCTTTGCTTTAATAATTTTCTCTATCCTTTTTTGGATTTTTTAATGTATGTGTGATTCTTTAAAATATAAAGATCTTTGATAGGAATATCCTCAACTTCATATATTACTCTGATACTGTAAACATAATGTTAAAAACACAAGTTAACTTTAACTGATAAAGAAATCTCATTGCTGTAAGCATGAAATATCATAAATTAATGCTGTAAATTAGCTATTGAAATGCTGTACTGGCTCCTATGCTAAACAATAATAGATTCTTGTATAGCACTACTTCTATGCTTACTTTTGTAATTTGATATCTCTTTCCCTAATGACACTTTACTCAACACATATTTATTGAACACTAACTATACTGTAGGGAAAACTAAACTAAGCATTACTAGTAATATATAGGACTTTGTAGCATTATTTATGTGTCCCTAAACAGTATCTATATTCAGCTCTGAAAACAGACAAATATACTAAGCAGTACTGAATGGGGATCCGAAGACCAGCTTACATAACATGCATGGACTTTTAGTAAATGGACTTTGTGACCATTATAATTATGATCATATGGGGCATGTCATCTCTGCATTTATAGTTAGTTTTTAAGAAGTTGAACAATAAGAATTCCAATAATGGAATGAATAAAAATTCCTAAGCATGGATTCCATGAATAATTTAGAAATATGATTGGTCACTTATGTCATTACCAGTGTATATGAAGAACTAAATTTTCAAAGTGTCTAATAAACTTTTAAGTTCAAAGAATTTTTCATGAACCATTCATTATTAATCATAACCAAATATTTTTTTCAGTCTGATAGTTCATTAACTTTTTTATCTGTATTATATAGCCCACGGGAGAGTTTAGTTAATTTAACAATTAAAAGTAATACCTTCAATTATTTTCTACTGGTTTCAAGTTAAGCTTATGCATTTCCTGTTTTTTATTGTGTTTATTGGTAAAGACCTTGAAATGTATAAATAGACTGCATAATGGACATCAGATAATGTGATATTAGGGACATGGTAAATGCTGATCATATATTGAACCAAATACTCTGTTGCAATATATTATTTTAAAGAAAAGTGTGTAATAAACAGGCATACTTTGATCTATTAATTGAATTGCATTTTTAAATTGAAGCACATAGTTTTATTCAATAATCTGAAAATTTTTAACATCCAAATCATAGGTGATTGCAGATATTTTAATCAATACATTAGATATCAGTGAAGGAAAGAAATGGGATCCCTGTATATACTGAATACACAACATACATGGCGTAAAGGACCATACTGTAGGAGTTAAGAGCACAGCTTCTTGCCTTGGTGGTCAGTTCTGCCACTTAGCAGCAGACATAATTAACTACTCTATGCCTCTGTTTCCCCAATTATTAGGATATTTTTAGTAATACGTGTTCCATAAAATTCTCATGAGGAATAAATGAATGTATGTAAATTGTGACTATACAGGCAAATACTTGCAAAAAAATTATTTATTGTATTTATGTCTATCATGTCACTTATTCTCTCTTCTAACAATATTTTGAGATTTACATCATGCCTACTTTTATTAGAAAATAAACCCAGACACAAATATATATGATTTATTTGTCTCACTACTCCTAAAATTGGAACCTACATTTGTCATTGTGAAGAGTCAACATGACAAAATCGTGGATATTTAAACAATATCTTTGTTTTGTATTTTATGTTATCCAAAATTCGAAATTAAGAATTCTGTCAAAATAAATAATATATGGTTTCTTCATTAATTCTGACTGTAACCTAACTCACTAATTTTGAAAAAAAAAGGTGGGGAGAAGAAAAGGAAATTTTAAACAGACAAAAAGAGGAGATTGGTCAAATATACTTCTTCCTACACCTAAGCAGTCAATCAGAAATGGAGGACTTAAAAATAAATAAATAAAAGGTTAACATGGCATTTTCATATATTCCTTGGTCATCTTCCTAATCTCACTCTTTCCCACTGTCTCTATTGTGACTCTTCATGTGATATTTGCTGAGCACTTTACACTTTTCCAGTATAGTTTAATTTTTCATCTCATGTATTTTATTGGTTTGCATCATAACCTTAATGACATTATAAAACGTATGTCAAGGTTTCCTTTTCAATGGGAAAAAATTAACCACTTCAAAGCTGCCTCTTTACTCTGTTGATCAATATCCATCACTAACAACTGCACATCTATGCATGTTGGTTGAGCATCTGTCTCCTGGTTTGTTTCTTTGTCACATTTACAGATTATTCTGCATAACTTTTCACCCTGAATCTACACTCTACATGACATAGGTAAAAAAGCACACAGCCAAGTGCAACATTCTTTCTTTAGAGAGAACATGCAGTGCAAATTCATGCTGTGAGGATCTGCAAAGCTCCTTGAGTCTATGAACAGGTGTGAAAAATGTTGCAGCAATCTGGAAAAGCATATTTTAGACAAACTACTATTGTATTATTTAGGTAACAATGAAATGGTTTACCCACAAAAGAGCAGTTTATAATACTGATATTTTTATTATGAGGCTATAACTGAGAATTTAAATCTAAAAACAGTCTACATTAGTGAACTCTCAGGTAAATAATTAAAAAGTCAAAATCAAAAATACCAACAATAGCTAGATATTTTATACATTAAATCTGCTTTCTCCAGTTTGCATCAGAGAAAGAAATATTTCTTTGCACCAGCTGGAAAGAGTAGAATCCAGATCCTGAATATTTAATAGAAAATAAAATGATATTTATTTTTAAGTGCATTCTACATTCAACACAACTGCATACTCACAACAAATCTATTGCGTTGCCCTGACATAGTTACTGCAAAGGTTTTTCCTTTGCTGTCCCAAGGGCCCAATTGATTTATCTGCCAGAAGCCTAAAGCCCCAAAATAAGATAGCTTTGAGTTTACAGAGGTCATTTTTCATTGTCTAAATAAAAATTTCTAAACAAAAATCTCTCATCCTGTTAACCGCAGGGTCCTTATCTCCCCAGAGGCTACAGCAACCTGAAAGAAGCCATTTCAATTCTTTCATGAAGAAAGATAAAAGCAAGTTTTCGATTAGAAAGCCCAGCAAAACCTTCTTATTAAATGGTGGTAACAGTAACTAGTTGAAAAGGCAAAACTGTTCTAGGATGGGGTGGGGGAAAGGAGGAAATTATTATGCATGCGACAAATGTTATACAGGGACTGGAAGACAATCAGAGACAGTGACATTTGAAGAACCAAAAGAAAGTTCACAAATCCTTATAACTCCTCACAGTTGTTCTCTACCTAAGTCCTTAATAAACTGCCTAGCTTTATCAAGCATGTTTTCTTAATTATGTGTGCCTACTTTTATCAACCAGCATTAACTATTTGTCACAATAATTATGCATTCAGGCCCATCTCCTCTGATCTGTCATCATTCAAAGTGCTTATGCAGCACAGGCAGAGGTGGAATGTGGCATGCTATCCCAGCTTTAGAATAATAGATTTTGTGAGGCTAAGCTAAAAGGAAAATTATAGAAAATGACTTCATAGACTAAGTTTTGATAAAGAAGATAAACACAGACACTAATGGTTATGCCCTGGGGTAAAAAAAAAAACCCAGAACCGTGAAAGAAACAGGATTTTGCTATTGGGAGAAACCTCCAATAACTGAAGGATAAATAAAAGCACTGCTAATATTTTAATTCTTTTAGCAAAACGTAGTAGGAAAATTGAAATAATGTGGGTTCATGCTTATAGTGAGCATAATCTAGCTTATCTACCAGTTAAATTGTTCATGTATCATTCCTAATATCTCTGAAAAAGAAATGGTGCTTGGTGGGCAGGGAGAGTGATTAAGAGAAGTGTTTTAATTCAAAAAGCTTAATTTCTCAAATTATTTTCTTACTAGTTTGTGCTGTAAATATATGTCCTATTAATTCTTTAGATTTTTATTAATTTCAAATCATGGTATAGCAGAGGTAACCCCCAGCTGAGAATATTATGGCATAATGTATAAAAAGTCTGTCTTTTCTAAGATAATATTTACAAATATAAATTTATTTCTCTCAGTCTAGGTACATATTCTGAAAAGCATCTGAATGTACTCTTTATTCTGTACCTCATAAAGAACATAATTTTTCTTCCTTATCCAAGAAAATATAAAAATAAAATTGATATATTAATTATAAAACTTTATTGTCATAAACCAGAGGTTACCTGATAGATGATTTTCCAAAAGTTTGGCTTTATATCAAATTTTTAGTGCTAAAATTATTATATTTGTCAGAGAATATTTAAATTTCTAATAGTTTATTCTGTAGAGTATTTCTTCCTAGTGAATTCAGGTGGAGGTCATATTGCTCAAAACCACATTAAATGTGAAAATATGAAATAAGGAATTTGTGAGTATGTGTGTATGTGTGTGTGTGAGAGAGAGAGAGGGAAAGACAGAGAGATTGAGAGATTTTTGGTTTTTTTTATGTATTTATGATGAGTAAGTGGTAATACCTGCTTTGAGCAATTTTAAACCAAATCATCTTGACTGTTTCTATGGAGCAGAACTTGGAAGAAGAATTTGTCACCAGTTCATGTGTTACAAAGTCCCCAAAACTGTCTCATCAGAAAACACATGCCCAGGAGTCCACCTTCACGTGAAGTGTAATGGATTCCTGTTCAGTGATGGGTCTTAATATGCACCTTAAGTATTGCTTACAGAACTAAACACCTGACCAGTTTCACTGATTTCTAGACATATGGATCTCCCCTCAACCAAAAATATGCTATACTCTTCCGTGGGCTTCTATCAGAGAGTAGAATGTTGACCTCCCTGAACTTGTTTGCTCATCAAAATCCAAACTGAGGATTATTCAGTTTTTTTATGTAGAAAAAAACCCTGAAAACTATTCCCCCCCCCAAATTATGAATTATGCTTTGAATCAGAATGTATAACTAGAAAGTATCTTACATGGGTTCTATTGCTCCTGACTCTATAGAAGGATTCATACAATAGCTATCTCTGTAAAATACCTATAAAACCAAAGAAGGCTAATGGAAAAGAAGAGCAAAATAGAATTGACTTGAGTCACACAGTCATGTTAGTCATAAGAGGAAATCTAGAGGGAAGTGATCTGTGGATGGTGCAATTGCTCAGCCATGTCAGCAGGTACCAAGTTTGTTTAATCATTGTACACAGCTATTGTCAGATGGCTATTTCTTCACCCCTCTACTTGTTGACCCTTGGTAGTGATATTGCTGTCACTATTCCAAACAATAACACTATATTCAAAGATAAGAGGTAGAGGGAAGCAACAGCACTATTCATGCCTGTGTCAGGAAGAAAATATAACCAGATGTCCCTAGCAGACCTCTCATCTGCCATTGGATTTATTGGAATGCATGCAAGGAAAGGGAGCAGTAGGCTTTCTGGAACTTACAATAGAGGTGGCAAGAGAAAGGGTAGTTTTACATGGATGAAAGTTTATCAAAAACAAAATAAAATAAAACAAAAATTAGGCTTTGCCACATTGATTAAGAAACCTGAAAAGTGGCTTCTAAATACTCATAATTAAGTATAAGAAATAAGTCCCATATTGAGTACAACAGTAGTATAAAATAGTTAAGCAAGTTATAGTATTGTGTCTTCATAATGTGTATGAACACTTTTAGATATGTTCATTGCAAAGGTATTGTTTTATCAATAGAAAAGATCTCAAAGCCATAATATACTTGGTGTGAAGTTCAGTCTTATAATAGTGAATGTAAATCACACAATATGGTTTTTAATGTCTAATTTCTTTAACCAACTTCATGTGATAGGCAATAGGTCATCATGATTTTTAAACTGCTTTATCAGTGACTACTCTTCCAATAAATCAGGTAATTAAGTAATCAATCACAATTCAGCTAAGCACAACCCTCCATGAAATGGAATCTTAAGGCACACTGATAGTGAAAGAAAAAAGTAAGAAATAAAAACAAAACAAATACAATGTCATGGATTTGTTAAAGGTAAACCTCTGAGAAAATTCAACTCAATTTTACGTTTGTATCCACTGAAAGGTAAAACAAAAGTTTATGTTTAGAATAATGGCTGACATCAGAATGTTCTTAATCATATACTTTATAAGAAAAAAAAACTGTATATTTATGAAAGCTGATAAACCAAAAGAATATTCTACAAAATGTTCAACTGATAAAAAAATTAAATGGTTTTTAAAGCTCTATGAAGGCCTTCCTATAGAGAGGAAATGTCATGAGATTTCTATCCCAAATCTTTCATAAATGCAGAGGAAACATAAATAACTGCAAACTTTCTGTGAAGTGAGAGACAAGGTAGTATATTCAATGAACATTTATTTTTACTGGTGATATGTCCACTAAAATTATTGAGTATGATACCATATATACATTTTAGTCCACTGAGTCATTCCACACTCAATAATAGATCCCATTGTAGACCATCATCCAACTAATATAGTACACCATCTTGTCAATTTCTTAGTTTATTTTATGACTCTTACTTTGACAGATTTAAACTGGAATTTTTTTAAGTGGGGGTAGTATCAGAGATTGAACTCCAGAGCACTCAACCACTGAGCCACATCTCCAGTACTATTTTGTATTTTATTTAGATACAGGGTCTCACTGAGTTTTTTAGTGCCTTGCTTTTGTTGAGGCTGGCTTTGAACTCATGATCCTCTTGTTTCAGCCTTCTTTGCTGCTGGGATTATAGGTATGCCCCACCAAGTCTGGTTAAACTGGAATTTTTAAAATGCATCTATTTGAGTTAAAATTGTGTACCAGCATGTTTTATCTCTCAAATGAAGTAATTAAAAATAATAAAATGTTTATATGGTTTGAATCTGGAATGTTCCCCCAAAGGCTTATGTGTTGGAGGAAGTTTTGGTCCCTAGTACAACAGTGTTGAAAGTGACCTCATCAGTGTATCAATCAATTAATGGATTGCCAATTATAGCATTTTGGGGAAGTGGTGGAAACTATAGGAGGTGGGACCTAGTTGGAGGGAGTGGGTCACTGGAAACATACTCTGGAAGTGTATTTCTTGTTCCTGACCACTTCCTTTTCCCCACCCACTGCTTTCCATCTGCCATGAGGTGAGCAGCTTCTTCCATGACCTTCCATCATGAATTTCTGCCTTGGAGTCAACTGACCATGAACCAAAGCCTCTGAACCTGTAAGCCAAAATAAATCTTTCCTTCTTTAAGTTTTTTTTTTCCAGGTATTTTGTCCCAGCAATGAAAAGCAAACTAAAACAAATGCTAAATCTCATCAAGAGAAATATCCAATCTATGGATGTGTTGTTTTCTGAATAATTCCAAGTGGTCTTTCCATATTTATTATTCTCATTTCCAGATTATTTTATTGGGAAACAGGTTCTTTGGTTCTTGGTACTTTCTGTTGTTTTTTAAAAAATCAAACATTTCCCCCATTTTATGGTCAATTTCTAAAGGGATAAAATGCTCTAATTATTTATATTGAGATAAAAAATCTGATATAAATAAAATTGACTTATATGCAGAAGAACAGCAGTGAAAAATTCCCAGAGATATGAATTAATGGTTTGGTATAACCATTATAAACTAAGAAACACAGATGTTGTTTTGCCTCTTTCCCCCAAACTAGTCTCTGTTTATGGTACTTCAAATCATTTACCAGAACCTAGGAAGTCTTGCTTAGCTCTATTTTTAACAACACATGTATTGTTTCCTTTTATTAGTGCATTATATTTATACATAATAATTGAGTTTGTTTAAATGCATGGAATTTGATTGATTACATTTTTGTTTGTGGTACACACGCTTCAGCTCCCCTCCTCACTCCCCCTATAATCTTTCCTCCAATGGTCTTCCTTTCACACTTTTATTTATTCATGTTTGATTGGTGCTTTTTGGATACAAATAATGGTGGAATTAACTGTTATATTTATACATGCACATAGCATAATTTTGTTAAATTATTTTCACATTTGCTCCCCTGTCCTGTCCCTCCTTCTTCCCTCTCAATCTTCTCCTTCTACTTCACTGATCTTACCCATACCTTTATGCTTTTCTCCCTTATTTTGGTTAGCTCTTGTTTTGTTTTAAATAGTCTTTTACAGCACAGTCTCATCAATTTTTATATCCAAACAGGTATATTGTAGTGGGATATAATGTTGTCATTTACACTCAGACTTGCACATCTAGCCCTAATTTAAGTAGGTTTAAATTTATCTTTAAAGATCTTTTACCCAGGATTCTATCTACCCAACCAATATCTATTAAGAACATTGAATATGTTATATGCTCTGCTAGATGGTATCACCTACAGTCTCACCTTATATAAGACTTACTTGATAGAGAAAGTGCTCAAACAAGTAAACACAAGCATCTTTTCTGAATATAAGAGAAAGTATCTTATAGAAAAGACATTATTTCAACTTATATATTTGTAATGTTTCTAAATTTTTTCTTGTAAACCTTTGTACAAAGTTCTAATTACTCTATATTCCCATTGTTCTTCTCAGTTAAAACTATTAAAACAGAAACCATGGAACTGGTCAGAATCTTATAGTGAATCTTAATATAGCCTCTGTTTTCAAGCAGCTAACCATCTTGTGAGAAGACAGAATAATAAAAATACAATGTGTTCTAAGTTTTAAATCTTTTAAAGTATTGTGGGAATATTCTGTATTGTGGGCCAGATTGTGGAAAGTGTTTGGGGTGTGGTGTTCAGGCTGGAATTTTTTAGGAAAGCATTCCCTGGAAATATTCTGGCTAAGTCCTACAAGGTAAATTTGACCAGGAAAGATGAAGAAAGCATCCAGGTTGAAGGAGCAGCACCCAGACAGGTGTGTAGTGTGGTCAGAGAACTTCAACTAGTTTGGTATGCTTCATGTATAATGTATGAGATATGGTAGTAAACCTAGGTCTGAAGACTATATACAAGGGCCAGGTTAGGACATTCTAAGTTCAAAAAATACCACAGGTCAACAGGAGGTAATGAAGGCATGAAGGGGGAAGTGAGATAATTAGGTTTCCAGTATGCATTTTAGAATGATTGCTTTGACTATAACCATTTTTGCAGGTTGACTAAGGAAGAAAAACTAGAGGTAAGATCTCCCAGCTAATTACAGGAGGTAATTAAAACTGTGTTATGAATCCTCTTCTGTTGGTGAGCTCAGCCTCCTCACACACAGAGACCTTTAAATGTATGGGTTCCAGTTCACATTTGATTCTGGATTCAAACTCCCTACTTCTCTTTTATTCCTTTTCACAAGTTAAGCCTCATGCACCATTCTTTTTCCTTATCACCTGACTTTACTTCCTTAATCCTCCTTCTATTCTTTAAGTTTCCTGTCAACTCCTACCAATTTCATTCTGTCTGGCAGGAGAAAGAATAAAGAAATGAAAATAAATTGCATTCTTTAATGAAACAGGGCTGTAAATTTATAGCATCAGTCATATGTTTACATATTTCACATACCAAACTATTCTAAAAACAACCAGCCACAGTATAGCTTTGTGTAATTATTTTCCCCTATATTTTATGCTTATCTAGTGATATCTACATTTTAGGATAAAAATAATTTTAGTAGAAGCATGTAAAATACCAGTCATTGACATAAAGAATAGATATCAAATAGTTAAATTTGAAGAGATAAACAGTTTTCAAATGTTTCAAGTAAAATATTAAAAGAGACATGAATAAGACTATACACACAAATAAAAGTATCACACAAACTTACAACAATGAAAAGAATTATTTTTCTATTTTAGGATATATTGTTGAACTTATTTGGTAACTAGAAAAATTCTTTATAAAAAACATCCTGAAACAGCACCATGGAGACTTCACATACACACACACACACACACAAAATCCCACTACTATATAGTTTTCCGTGTGGAACCCATAATGTCCTTGATAGAGACCATCATGTATTGGGACACATATGTTGTTTTCTACTATTTCTTTGATTAGCTCTCATTCTTGCTCTTCAGGGTTTCTATCATAATACAAGAAAATAAAATTTTAAGCCCAGAAGGATTTTTACAGTAATACAAGCTATTGATCGGTGCATTTTTTTTTCAACCAGAGTTTACTATTGCGTCCAGGTTCCTTACAGCTCCAATATGCCCAGCGGGTTAATATTGGGTATGGTACAAGCTGCTAGAAAACTACCAGTACATTTTTCCCCTCAATGTTACTACATATTTCAAACTCCTGAGGGGCAGTAACAAAAACTTTATTTCTTTATTTTTATCCAAACCTCAGATTTCATATATGCTTTGAATTGTTAAAAAAAAGTCATGAAATACTTATTCAAATTGCTATTTTCATATGTTGGTTAATCCTAAAACATGTTTAAGGCCATGTTTGTATCTATGTTCTGCTTAGCATGACATATTAAACAGCTCCCCTAGATAGAAGATCATGGTTGAACTGTGAACAGCCACAATGATTATCTTCTGTAATTGGACATCTTATCTTTCCACAATCCAGCTCTGTCAGTCTCTGCTTTAAATTTTCTTTTGGCTCCTGGTCTCCATCCTTTGGCATTTAGTTATACCTAGTCTCTAGAGAGTCAGAGTCACCTTTATAAGAAGCCTGAGTTTCAGAGCCCCTTATTTGCATGAGCCCTTTCTCTGATCCTGAATGGGAACAAGTAATAGGCTTACACAGTTTTCCTTTTTATTGGTGTTGACAAAGTATGAATTTTCATTCCTTTTTTTTCTTTCTTTCAAAGAAGACTTCCCTACTCCTGTTTTGTATGCTTCCAGCTCTATTAAACCCAGAACCAACCCAAACTTCAGAACTAAATTGGGTTCTCTTACCTCCATCTCCTCTTACTCTCTTACCTCCATCTCCTCCAGCTGTGCACCTCTCTCTGAGGCCCACAGGCATGCTCTGGCTTGGACCAGACAATGCCCTGCCAAGTTCAGCTCTAGCTCCTACTTATCAGTGTAAGAGAGTCAGTATAGGAAAACTAAAATAAATACTATGAAACAAAAATTGCCCTGAAAGCGTATGTGTGTATAAACTGCAAAATTTAGACCTCCAACATAGCATAGAAAACAGTTTATTTTCATCATCTGCTGCCAATTTCTTTCTGGGACATATCCTAGAATCAGATGGAAAATGAGAGAAGACTTACTTCTAATGCTAGACACATGTAAATACCTCTGAGTGACAAGGATTAACTACCAATCTACGGTCTTGAAAGTATGTTTGTTTCCACCTAAAAGCTTGGCACCTTTGGTGACTATAGACCAAATAATGAAGATATGTGTGTGTGTGTGTGTGTGTGTGTGTGTGTGTGTGTGTGTGACTGTCCACCTGCAAAATGACAGGTGGAAAATTATTCAGGGGAAGGAATTTAATTGGTGACCTTTAAAATAATGATTCATTGCCTTAAAACACTTTTATTTTATCAGCATGAGAACTTCAGTTGAAATTAATATATTTAAATCAAAAACAGTAGGTCTTATTTAACCTATCTTTAACGAAAAATTACATCTTACAAGAATTTATTAGAATTTTTACCTTTCCTTTTTCCTTCCTCCTTCCCTTTTTCTCCTTTTCCTTCCATCTTTTCTTTGCTTGTTCTCCCCTTCTTCTTTCCCTCCTTCCATCATAACCTTCTTATTTTTACTGGGCAGGAGACTAGTATTTAAGCTTTAATCTGCTTTATTAGCTGCTGTATGTAACTGCATGGACATTGGAATGAGATAATATATATAAGGCACTTTGTAAGGTTCTAGACCCTTTGTAAAGTTTAGTTCACTGCATTCAACTTCTCACTCTAATTCTGGGATCTCCATAATGGCCCAAGTAGAACAAAATATAGTATATAGAGAATATAGTGTATACCAGCACAATAGGGAACTACTCTAGATTTTACATTTGGCTACTGATTTGCTCAGAAAGAAAGAATAATTGAGACTGTTGGCAGCCCTCTAGCCGACAGGCGGAATGTGCTGTATAGCCCCTCAAAATTGGATTCCCAAATCTCAGTATGTTTCTGAACCTAGAACAAATATGTACAGGCAGGCAGCTACAGTAGTATTAAAAAAATATATGGCTGGGCAGAGGCTATATTTACTAGGGCATGTTTGTGATTTTCAAAGCAAAATTTTGCGACCAGTTTTCATTATATTCTGGGCTATGTAACTTTTTATGGCATACACATTTATAAATAAAAGCATGAGAGCCTCTAAATCACTGACTTAGGCTGAAATGATGCCTCTAGGGTTTGGGATTATAAAAAAATAAAAGGAGACCGAGCAGGGATCATAAGGCAATATCCTACAGGAAGCAAATTGATACCTGGGATTACAGTAGCAATTCCTTTCTGGCATTCACGAAGAAACATATTTTAGATAAACAAATAGGCAGAACATTTTGGATCTCTGTAAATAGATCTGAAAAGTCAGGCAAAAGCCTTTCCCTATATGGTTGCAAATGACATCATTCATAACCTTTTGAGCAACTGGTGCATTTCGAAGAGCTGTAATTTGCAGATATGATACTAAAGTTGAACTATTCACTCTATTTCACATTATAGTTCTATTGGCAGAGCATGGGAACGGCAATCTATGACTACATTTCCATGACTGTTTTTCTTTTAATAATAGAATTTCATCTGTAATACTCTCATATTAATATTGATATATATCTTTCTGGACCTGAAAACAATAATAAGTTCTGATTTATTTTTATATCAGTCTTTTATTATAAGTACCATGATCGCAATTTTTTCAAATGTATATACAGACATAGGAAGCTGTGCCACACAGAAGAGATAGCAAATCATAGTCATGTTCTATTTTTTTGTCATGTGTTCAACAAGTATCATTGTACCAAATACTGAGGGAGGAATTTGGGGGAGCTTGAAATGAAAGAGGATATATAATGTTAGTCCTTAAAGAATTTGGAAACAATAGGAGAGAAAGGATGCTACATAAATGCATATGATGCAAGAGGAAGTTTAATGAGCACTGTGAAAATTACACAAATTCAACAGCATTTCAACAGCAGGAAGAAATAAATAAAAGACAAAACACACACACACACACACTTCATGGAAAAATATTATCTAACAAATCTTGAATTATACACAGAATTTTGGTGACACATATTCTATGAACCTGGTTTTAGGTAAACTTACATTGTTCCTGTAAAATAAAAACTAAGAAGCAAAACTAAATGTCAATAAAGGAATGAAATCATTTGACTTTAAAATGCATAAATTTACCAATTACTTCTAATCTGGTACAATGATTTAAGTATACTTGGGATAAAGAACTGTATGAGCAAAACATTTTAAAAACCACTAACTTTCTACTGTTTACTCTATTTGAGTCCCAGTGCCTGGAGATAGAAAGATGGAATAGCTTTACTGACATCTTCTGGGAAAACTCTACGCCATGTCCAGGGAACACTGTAACTTCAAATAAGAACACATATATCCTATGCCATTTCTTTGAGTACTTATTTTAAAAGACATCAAAATAAGAAACATCAAAAACAAATTACTACATATTTGCTACATTTGCCTTTATTAGTACATTTTTCCATTTACTTAACAATGAATAACATCATATTACTTTGATTTTATTTTAATATACATATATCTAGTTGGTGTATAGGATATGAATTGACTGTACAGCTTTGATAAAGTGCGTAAATTACTCTCCCCTTTATTCATGCTATTTTTTTTCATTATTTATAGTTATGCTCACCGAAGAGAACAAATAAATCGCATGACGACACTACAAACCTCTGTTGAAAATATTATGTGTTCACGTACACTAATCCCTTTCACAGGGTGAAAGCACTGCAAACAGCTCTTATGCCCCAAGTTTCTACTGTGCACTTAGGGTCACTCATGGGCATGTGCATAAACAAAGGCTACTACTAATGAAAAGCAGGCACTTAGGAACCTGGAGAAAAACACAGGGTAGTGGTGTTTGGTGTATGAATAACTATAAACAAGAAGTCTCATCTACTTAAAATTAATTGCAAGGTTTATTATTACTAAAACAACTTTTCCATCAAGTAAACACACACTAAGAATTCTTGGGTTTGAAAGCATTATCTTGGGTCATTGCTGATATATCTCACATTCTTAAAGATAGTAATTCAAATATCAATGAGTATAAGATACATCTGACTACAATCCTTTGCATAAGCAATGTAAAAATATTCAGAACTAACAGGAAAAAAATGCATTTGTATACTCAGTTTGAATAGAATTAGTGAATCTGGACCATGCAAACTAAACTTAGGTGTGAAGGAAACATATCCAAAGAGAAAAGGAGCAAGATGAGCAGGGGTGACAGGAGGAGGGAGGAAACAGGGAACTGGGGAGAACCAAGCAAATAGCCTTCTTTTACATTGAAATGGTTTTGAGAATAATAATGTGCTAGTTTCTTTCTTTTCTTTTTTTTTAATCCAAGTAGCTATTGAAGATTGTAATGATTTCAGTCTAAAAAGCAATGCTGGAAAGCCTCTTCGGAGATTGCCAACTCCCACTGTGCAGAAACACTGTGTCCCTGCGCGCTAGTGTAACGGAGACAAACAAAAGAAACACTTCAAGAAAAGGGAGGCAGAACAGGGAGGGTGAAAAAAACACAGAGGATGTGGTTCCCAGAGAAACAGTAAGAGTTTTAGCAATGACCAAAAGCAATCCTAACTATCCCCAAGTTTGAAACTGATATAAGTTAAATGAAAGACTCAATGACTTAAGTAATATATTATACAATGTTATTCTCATTTGAAATAACAGTAATTTATCATCAATTATAATCTAATTCTACTTGTTAGTGAAACCCACTCCTTGCCTTAAACCAACTGAACTGATTTTATTTTTGCAGACATCTGTATTGACTCCTATCAAAAGCAAATATATCTATGAAATATTATTAATTATAGAAACATATTATTCTATTGCTTCTGTTTGCTTGCACATATATCTTCCTTTCCTTTGGAAAAAAAATGCTTTAAAAATCAACATATGTAACTACACAATGAAAGCATCCTAATTAAAATGATACTACTTTTTACTTCAATTTTATAAAGATTTAAATATGGCTTATTATTTCCATATTCTGATTATTACATAAAGGTCAATAATAATAATTACTGCTTATTTGCTTTCATATATTCTTAATGTAAAAGTTGTGTGACATGTTGAAAACTACAATTTTATGCACTTCTTAGAAAAACCCAGTATCAACATTTTAGGAAAGTGTATTTAGATTTAATTTTAATTCAAATTATTTTAATTGCATTGTGTCTATTTTTGATCCTATGAAAAAAGGACTAGGTCTGCTTAATGCCATTGTATCTAATCCAGAAACTGATGCTTCTGATATTCAGTATTATCTTTGCTTCCCAAACCAATTTTAACTGTATTATTCATCTTTGTGTAAGCTATAGCTGAAGGATTTTTTTGAGTATTTTGATATGACTACATTTCATAGCTGATACAGTGCAAAAGAGGCATCTGTTTCTTGTATCCAGCAACTCACACCCTGATAAAGGAATCACACTAGACCCTTCTGATGGAAGATCCTCACATCCTTATTTAGAAAGCAAATCATCATATCTAAAACTTTGAAGAAAGGCATTTCAGACAATAAGATGGGGAAAACATGGTAGTCAAAACCACCATATTTAAGGTTCTTTGTTTTGTTTGTTTTTGAGATATAGTCTTGATTATGTCAGTGTGTTATCACTGTTACAAAGCCAAATTCTAAAATTTACCATATGGATAGAACTTTCTTTGATTATAATATACAAATATTTTACTAATGAAAACAAATCTGATTGACTTAACTTTTCATATAGTCCACCTTCATAATGGCTGTTTCAAGTACACATCATATCTGAGTAGCTATAAATATACCTTGGCTATAGGCAAGGAAAATAACAAAGAACGTATAGAAATTCAATTTGCATAGTTGAATAATTATTTATAATTCTTGGATAAAGAGAGCCTATTTCTTTTATTATAATTAAAGAACTTGAAAGATCTAGCTATGAACAACAAGCATATCTATTCTAAACCATAACATTCAAATATTTCATTTTGATATCTCTTGTCCACTTTGCTTTAATTATTTATTATTAGCACTAGCACATTATACATAATGCAATGAGTTATTATAACATAATGACTAACATTTATGGAACATTTGCTATGTTCCATACATTGTTACAAGAGCTTTGCATACACTAGCACATTTAAATTTCTCAGGCTAAGAAATGCATTTTATTACCCCAATTATATAAATGAAAGGTAAATAACTAACTCAAGAGCAATTGCACTTTAAGTAGAAACAAGAATTAAACCTAGGCAGTCTAACTTGTGTTTTAACACTTCTAATATTAATAATACTTTGGATGCCTCAATATATCTAAATTTATTTTGTGTATTCAACTAACCACTCAGTATCTCTGAACACTATGTGATAAAATTATTTTTCTACCAATAAAATTATAATGCACCTTTCAGAGGAAACACCACGATTCTAGTATATATCTGTTTGTCTTCTGGAAAATAATTTTTAAAAGACAGAAATAGAAAAGGCAAAAGTACCTCTGATTGGCCTCAAGAAAAGTGTGGAAAAGATGAAAGCCACCTCAGACTCCAAGGAAGAACAATGGGTGTCAGCCACTCCCATCCTTTTCCTTTTATGGGTAAGAAAAGGTTATGACACTTGTATTATCCCTCTTGCTTACCTCTTATTTTAAAAAAGAAGTAAGACAAAAAGAAGTGATGTTCAATTAACCTTAACTACTTAAGTATGAGGCATAGGCTTTTTTTTTTTTTTTTTGCGAAGAACCAATTATTTTTCTACAATACATGTTTTTAGAAGAAAGTTTAAATAGCCAATTATCTTTCATTATGATACATAACAAGACAGTCGTGGTTGCTCATTCCCCAGTTCAGCAGTGTGTTGCTGGTTAAACAATGTGTAGGTCAGTCTGAAGAAGCAATTCTGCTAACAGTAGGGAACTCTAGATGATATTGGTCTATGGTGGTCTCACAGGTAAGTAATCTGCCCATGGTCATTCACACATGGAACTGATTTTCTCCTTATGTTCAGGCTAGAGGTAGTGAAACTGTAAGTAAAGTGACCTGGGACAACAACATACAAAGTTGAAAGTCTCAGTCTGTGCCCTCTAGAAGCTCACAACCTAGTTATGAGAGAGTGGCAAAAACTGAAGGAGTTTTTGAAAAGAATTTTTAAGGTACTGTACAAGTTATTAAGGAGGGCAATGCCACATAATCCAAGAAGGGGCAGGGGCCATGGCAGTGTACTCAGAAAGGCTTCACAGAAGAGATGACTCGTGTCTAGTACTTGCAGAAGGTTTTGTCATCAAGCCAACTAGAGAGAACAGGGAGAAGGATATGCAAAGATGAAAAAATATTTCTTGCCAGAAGAAAAATAAAACAATCCAATCAATTTCACTTGTGCAGAAATCAGCTCTTAGAAACTACTTACAAACTCCAGCAGAGCAGAAGGTTTCTCATCCATTCCCAGCAAGTTTTCAATCCCACATGGGGCTCTCCTCATTCATTTACGGAGAGCATGAATATGGGGCAGCAGTGGTGAAATCATCCAGCAATGACTTTAACCCCCCAGCCTTCCTTCATTTAATCACAGCACCTTCCTCCCATTTTGCTGCTCCTCTCTTTGGAGTTCTGTTAAGCAGGGTGCTTGTGGCTTTAAAAATGCAAAATGGTTGCCAAAAGGAACAGTTTTGCCATGGAGCAAATGTTCATACTCTGCAATGCTAATTTATGTCCTTTCCTATAGTTATACAGGTTGCTATGTGCAATGAATTAAATATTAATGAAAATTATTTGATGATGCTATTAGGGAATATATTGAGGAAATAGATGTTTGAGTACAGGTGTTGCCACTCTGAGGTAACTTGTTTACCTTCAAGATTTGAAAAGTGACTGAAATGAAAGCATTAGGAAATGCAACTCTTTAAAAATTTAGTGTAATTAATTTTCTATTTCTTAATCTGATACTGGAGACGTGGCTGTGCACTATTTGAAAAAAAAAATCACCAACTCTCAATTTCTGGAAGTTATGTTACTATTTAGGTATACTATATATTAATTAAACATTTAAGATATTTTAACATTAGCAAGGGAATATTTAATATACTCTCAGTGCAGAAAATAATCATACTCTTTAGTACTAAATCTTAAAACACCAGATGATTAGGTGAAAATCCTTCTTCATAGAGAAATAGATTGCTTCAACTCTTGCAGAAATTCAAACATAGCAGGTATTCTGGTTTTATGATGTTCAGGGGGAAATCCCTATCCCAAATATATACTTGTGAATGAAGTATGAAATATTATTTTTTGGAAATTTTCCTTTATCTCAATACATGGCTGCTTTTGTTTCTACCTGAGTTTCTTTCTGTGTACAAGAACTGAGCAGGCCTAGAGGCTGACAGATAGTTTATGTGGCATTTAACAATAGAGAAGGGGGCTCCATCAGCCAAGAGTGGCAAGGAGCTGACTGACTTCCTAGAATACTATAGGTAGGAAAATTACCTTGATGCTTCCTGTTTGGGCTGATTTTTCCTTCTGCTGACACTTTTGATGCTCTGAAAGTTGCTTTGCTCACATCCTCTGCTACTGGTGTCAAAGCACACTCTCAATCTTCACATGCCAAGAGTGGAGGAAAACCTTATTTCAATGCCCAAAAGACTTAGCTCCTGTCAAAGATATTCATTTAACACTCGCAGTTGGTCTATGGCAACTTGAAGATGTTGTCTTAAAGGATAAGATGGTAGGGTGTTTGGGTGGGGAGGAAAAGGCCTGGTTTTCTAAGGAAGCCTTGTGCTTTCAATAGCCCAAAGGCAAGTAATAAATGAAGGCTGCACTTTCTTTTTTTTTATTATTTTATTTTATTTTTATTGGTTGTTCACAACATTACAAAGCTCTTGACATATCATATTTCATACATTAGATTGAAGTGGGTTATGAACCCCCAATTTTACCCCAAATGCAGATTGCAGAATCACGTCGGTTACACATCCACAATTTTACATAATGCCCTATTAGTAACTGTTGTATTCTGCTACCTTTCCTATCCCCTACTATCCCCCCTCCCCTCCCCTCCCCTCCCATCTTCTCTCTCTACCCCATCTACTGTAATTCATTTCTCTCCTTGTTTATTTTCCCATTCCCCTCACAACCTCTGCACTTTCAACCATTATTTACAAAATCTACCTAAGCTGCTTCTGGATAAGGAGATGAGGTGGTGTAAATAAAAAAAAAAAAAAAAAAGGATCATCACAATTTTTTAAGCAAGGGGATATTTTCAAAACAATAAAAAGTTTATTGTTTCCAAAGCTTTCTTCTATAAAAATAACTCCCACACAATCTTATTTATTATTTAGTCTTGGCCAGTTGTAGATATAAATTTCCGGATAAGAAAAATGATTGATGCCAGCACTAATTTTAAGCTGTGAATTTTCTTAATGTGTTAAGCACTCTAAACAGCACATCCAAAACATGGTCATTCCTAAATATGTGTGACACTAAATTCTATTCTGTATAAAATTAGGCATATAAAACTCCAAGTCATTTACAAAAAGGTAACCAAATATGTTAGTAAAAAGTTGCTAGGTGACTATATTATAGACAGCTGACAAACCATCCTCCTATCTGCAGACCACAGAAACACTCTTCTTCCACATTCATATAAGGTCACTTATTAATCTTCCACCACTACCCTCACTCCAGAATTCTTCATGATAGTTTGTACTATCCTGAAACCCATCCCAGAACACAGAGAAATACACAAACTTGTTTCATTGAGTCTTTTTTTCTTTCCTTAGGCTACTTTTAAAAGCTGCATATTTTACACAATAAATCCTAATTCAGCCAATACCAGTTCATTCAAATAGCATCTGAATTTTAAAATTGGCTCCTTTTCAGACAATTAGTTGGGGTGCCAATTTCCCAGTCAAATAAAATCATTTTCCCATTAACATTTTTGGTTATATAATCTGCTATACACATATAATACTATTAAAACTCAATGTGCAAATTAAGTCCCTAGAATATCTCAGTTGCTAATTTGGTCAGATAACTCCAAGCATACATTTTGCTGTCATTTAAATTGGAGATTTTTCTGCTGGCTGATTGCTTTCCAAGGGTGAGAATGTGGCTGAAGAGCCCAGTGCATGTCTCAGATTTTCCACACTTCGTACACATGGAAGCTGTCTTTGGGCTGGGACTCTCTCCTCTGTCTGTAGAGCATATTGTACTTGCAGCCCTGCCTTTCCTCTTTGTAGGCTGCCAGACACATTTGCCCAAAAAGAGTCACTCAGTCTTTGATTTTTTGCATGTAAGTTTGGCCTGTCTGATGTTGTTTGCACAGCCATGCCACATTGTTAGAAGTTGTGATTCAATGTGTCCTTGGAGCTTTTCTTTTGCCAGCCCTGCCTACTCCAACTCACAATGCCCCCATTTCAGCTCCCTGTGGAGCAGCTGAGTCAGGGCCTTAAAGTGAACCATCCCCCAAATTTGCCCAGTTTTCATGTTTGCTGCTAGGCTGATCTATGTTTCACAGTCCCAGGCCCAGCTGGGGGCACACTTTTAGTAATCCTGCTTTCCCATTTATGTCACATATGTCTTGCAGGTGATGTGGGAAGCTGCCTGCGACATCTGTGACAGATCCAGACCTCCCAACCATATGGAAGGTTGGACAGTACCAAGCATTTGATTGGATCCAGAGTTTGGTGCCACATTTGACTGCCAACCTCCCAAGAGGCACATGGGCCGCCTTGAGTAGGTTTCCATTTCTTTGTTTCCCTGAGCTACAATTCAGAGTGGTTTGATTTCCAACAACATCAGTAATACCACTATCACCTACATGTTGAAGATGAAGGTTCTGGTTTCAGACAACTGGGGTATAAATCCTGTTAAAACAACTTTGGGCCTCTGCTTTTGGACAGATTATTTAACTTCTTTATATCTTAATTTTCTTATTTATACAATTATAATACTTATGTATACTTCATTGAGTTAATATTAAATGACAAGAGGTGATAGATGAAAACACTTAATATACATAAAATATACACAAGTGTTAACTAAATATTAGCTATTTGAGTACATATGATAAAACTGGGTTCCTTGGGAATAACTGTAGCATATATGGCTTACAAAATGTGTATGTTATATATACTTGATCAGTTACTAATGTATTTCTCAATTTATTATAATTTTCATTAAATTTGTCTTGTAGAATGTAAGAATGCAAGTCTCTAAAACGTGTTAGTCCCTGAACCAAGTGAAATATTTCAGTTCATTCTATACTTTCTTCCCAAGTAGCATTAATTATAATGTTTCTAGTACCCTATAAAGAAAGGCAGGAATCCCCTCCTTAATGTAATAGTTGGGTAAGAGTTATTGAAGCCATTCAGACTTCTGCCCACAGCTGGTCTTTCCCATGTGTGTCCATCCTTCTGCTACTTAGTTCTGAAGACTGGAATCTAGGATAGTTTATCTAGACCTTGAGTCCATTTTCACATGTTTGATTTCTGAGTCCAGTTAATTAAACCAATATCTTTAGTTCTGTTTTCAAGACTGACTTGCCTACTACACTGACTTGTCACAATATCTTCAAATAGGAGAGATTAAAGGGATCTTAACAGGCAAGTTGTCTTCCAGGGAGGAATCCTCTTCTGTCTGTTGAGTCATCTGGTGACAGACCTGAGCTGAAAGAGATCTTACTGATTTTGTTAAAATCCTTTCCAAAATTAATAAATCACTGAGTTTTTATCATTAGAATCTGCCTACTTGGCAATGTATTATGTTATTTTTCTTATTTGAATAGACTGACTGATCTTCAAAATGTTGATGATGTTATCCTTAAATTCTACGTCTTCCAACTTAATCATCCTGAATTCTACCATCCTTCATGATTTCTGGTCCTAGCTCTTTAGGAATAACCCTCCTTAGTTCTTTATAAATTATAGTTCACATATTAATTATACTTTCTTTTGTAGAAAGAAATTTTTTCTTTTAGAAAATTTAGCAACAAAATATTTTTTCATCATAATACATTTTACCAAAGGCAATGGTCCTATTCCTCTTTTGCCCTGAATTTTACTCCCTAAGCCCCTTTCTTCTTTATCAGTTTTTTAAAGAGGGCACTATTTTGGGGGGGGGAATGGAGATAGATTAGACACTAGTTTTAGTATTTCTGTCATAAATGTGTTATTCATTTGAACTCAACTTTGGTTACAAACAACCTATTCTAATGTGTATGATTCTTGGCTATGGATAACACATGGGGTTGCTACACTGGTAGATTTCCATATCTCTTGCCTTTATCATTATAGTTTTTAAAAATTATAAATCAAAATTTATTTTCTTTCTAATTCTCCATTATTTATAACTGTACTAATCTTTAGAGCCCCTGGATGTGGAATTATACCTATATTTTTTATCTCTTTGTAATGTACTGACTAAAATTGTAATCATATATGGCCATACATTCATGTCACTATTTAAAACTCTAACATAAAATTTTCATGTTCTCTCAAGGTTGACATCACTTATACTTTAAAGATGAGATCATGTACAAAACAGTAGAATTTATCACATTGCATCCTGTTTTTATGAGAGTGAAAACATATCAAATGTATTTTAGATTACTGTAATATAAAATAGTGCTGCATTCATCACTGACTCTGCTGTTAGATCAATTTTATTACTGATAATAGGAAAGTTTAAGGCACACCCTCCTTTTGACCAAGCTGTCAAATACCTATGATTGCTTCATTTCCATTTAATCATGAATCTAATCTAACCAATTTGAGTGATACCAAAAGTTTTATTACTTTCTCTTTAGGAATGTATATTAATTCATAAAAATATGGTTGATTGTAATATATGTGTATATATATATATATATATATATATACACACACACATGAATTCTTTGTGTGTACAAATGTGAGGTTGTATGTTTGTATGTGTAAAAACTATTGTGAAAGTTTTTGTGAAAACATTGATAACTCTGCTTTGTGACCATTTCCTCTGTTTCTTCCTTAGAGTTTCTGGGTGCCTTGCTGACATAAGTTCTTGTTTTACAAGTTTATCATATTACTAGTTCATGCTCACTTACATGATTCCATTGTACAGTTGGTGGTATATTTATTAAACCGAAAAACATCTGGTTTCTAAAATTTTGATTCAAATTATTTATCTTCCTCAAATGTTATTTTAACTTCTTAAATTGGTGAATTTACTACAAAACATACTCTTCTTGATGTCCTAAGAACTCTGTCACTGATCAGGTAACATACCCTCTGGAATTGCCAGCCAAAAATAATAATTATAGGTTTTTATTTCTTGATAGTATACTATCCTTACCAATGTAAAATTAATGGCCTTAAACTGAACAAAAGAGATAAAGTCACTACCTGTGTCCTCAAAGCTGTCAGTTTCCTTCTCAAAGACAGGTTTCATAATCTTTCTACCAGATTTGTTCAATTCTTTAACAAATCCTTATTGAATGTGCACTCTGTGACAGCCATTTTCCTACCAAAATGGGCAGGTAAATCTGCCTATGGGAAGGAGTTAGACACCTGGTCAACTGGCTACTTTGACATGTTATGCATAAATTCATGGTCACATATGGGAAGAGGACTTCAGACAAATCTTGTTTGGGATAGTTAGATCACTTCAATTCCTAAAACTAACTTCAATTCGAATTCTTCAAGAATATGTTTGCCTACTATTACTCATGATTAGACAGATTTATTAAACTCTCCACCCATGTTTAGAAAAACTGAATTGTTTCCTTAAGGGACATGATGAGTCCTCATCTTGATAATGTAGGTGTCGATTATTGTGCCCATTGAAATAGAAAACTTGAGATTTAGGAAAGCTATGCCTAACTAGTATTCTGACATCTTTCTCCTGCTTCCTGGGCACTCTTCAATTTTTAAATTTTCATAGTCTTATCATTAAAGAAATAATAATGTCCCTAACTATGTATAGTGGCATCTTGTCATCAATGCCCATCACCACTATGACAACCACATAAACATTTTCAGAAAGCACCATATTTCTAACAGCTACATTAATCAACATTTTACCAACATGGCTCCACCTCCAGGCAGCTTTGATAGAGATTAAGTGTAACACCTAGGTGCCCCTAAATTTATCTGCTTCATTACGAATATATTATTTTGAAGCTCCTAGTTCCTTTTTTCCTCTATCTGCTTCTACATACCTGAGGACCAATGAAAATAGTAATAGTGATTAAATTGCACAATAGATAGCTACTTGGAGAATGACCTAGTTGCTATTTGCAATTATATTCACAGCTAGGGTGCCAAAGTCCTAACCATCAGCCATATCCCTGTGGATATTTTTCAAATTTCTTAACTATCAAAGATATTCAGTGTATCAAGGAGAAGATTAGAAATTATATATTAGAAGATTAAATAAGTACTTTATAAGTACTTATTCAATCATTAAAAAGAATAGAGAGCTAGGTGAAAAGTGTTTACTAAGAACAAAAACCAATGACCAGCACAAACTATTATTCAATGATCATTTCCACATATTAACTCAGAATAACCAACTTTCCAAAGGTAATATGTTGAAGTGTTATATCAGGGTCCTGTTAGGTTTCCTTATCTCCAGTTGCATGTAATTCTTCTTCATGTACTACTCCTGCTCAGACATAGCAAGCTATGATTTGTGTTCTCAAGTATATAAAAATCCAAATTTTCAAGCTGGCATTCCTGGCTCTGTACCATCACTGTTTTCTAATATGCCTCAAGTCTACTTACTCTCCACTGCTGTCCTCTTCTCATACTATTTCTTCAAAACTAGCCAAAGCATCACTTCTTCTACAATAATATTTTTGTTTCCTGCTAATATCTGTACGTATTTAATGCATCTGAAATATGTCAATGTGTATTTTCAACAATGTACACTTTTGATAGAAATAAAATACACATTTTATTTTGTGCATCAATTTTAATATGCCTTGATTAGCTGTTTTCAAAATGAATATACCCTTATGTCTACTACAGAGATCAAAAAATAAAAATTGCCAGGAATCCTGATATTGCTATGTGCCAATTCTTTACCATGAATCTGCAAAGGATTTTTATTATTCTTACTTCCATTACCATGGATAATTTTCATACTTTTGAACTGTTACAAATATAATTATTTGGACTTTTTGTTCTTGGTTTCTTTTATTCGACATTTTTTTGTGAGGTTCATTTATACTTTCACATGGAGCAGTAGTTTGTTGTACAGTATTTTATTGTTTGAATATTTAACAATGTATTTAACCTGTTTTACTACAGGTAGACATTGACTTGTTTTCAGTTGGAAGCTATTACAAATAATGTCTTTTACAAATGTTCTATAACATGTTTTTGATATACATATGTGTGCCTCATGGAAATATGTGCATTTGGGAGTAGAATTGCTAGATCTAGCCCTTGGTCAATATACAATACAATTTTATAAATACTACAAATTTTATAGATGCAAATGTTCAATTAAATAAGTGCTTTACATGGGCCGGGCATGATGGTGCATGCCTGTAATCCTAGCAGCTTGGGAGGCTGAGGCAGGAGGATCATGAGTTCAAAGCCAGCCTCAGCAAAAGTGAGGCACTAAACACTCAGTGAGACCCTGTCTTTAAATAAAATACAAAATAGGGCTGGGGATGTGGCTCAGTGGTCAAGTGTCCCTGAATTCAATCCAGGTACCAAAAAAGGGGGGGGGGTCTTTACTATTTATTCCTACATTTCTAAGAATTTTTACATTGAATCAGTGTGATTTTATCAAATACTTTTTTTTCTATATTTTTAGAATGATCATATTATTTTTATCCTCCATTTGACTAGTTGGAATAAAATATACTAACTAATTTGAAATATTGAACAAACTTGCATTCTTAAAATAAATATAAATTTGTCATCATTTATTCTCTTTTATGTGCTATTAGATTTTATATGTTGACCTTATGTTTAAGAATTTGTTTTTCTCTATATTCATGGAAGATTGGTTTGTAATTTTCCATTCTTGTAAAGTCTTTGTCAGGTTTGGGTATAAAGTATGTGTAAGTCTTGTAAGTACATATTCATGCGATGGAAACTATTTCACCATTTTTAATCCCTAGAAAAGTATGTGTAAGATCAATATACTCTTCCTGTGAAGGTTACTTAGCCAGGAATGTTCTTTGTAAAAAAAGTTTTAGATTAAAGATTCAATTACTTTAATAGATACAATATCATCATATTTGTTATGTCTTGTATCCAGTTTGATAAATTATAGTCTTCAAGGAATTTGAATTTCATAAACAAATATATTTACAAATACATTGGCATACAATTGTTGATAGTTTCAGGATCTCTGATGATGTACCCATTTTCCATTCCAGGTATTCTACACTTCTTCCCTCCTTCTCTACTTCCTACTCTTTTTCCTTCAGCAATATTAGGAGATTATTAATTGTATAATTTTCTCCATAAGACCAACTCCTGGCTATGGTGATTTTCTCTGCATTTGTTCTTTACATCATTAATTCTTATACATCTTGTCATTGTTTCTTTCTTGATACTTTCTTTGAGTTTAATTCTTGCTATTTTCTAGCCACATGAGATTGATACTAAGATCATTGTTTTCAGACATTTTTTCCTAATGCATTTCATGGGATACATCCCTGTAAGCAAGGCTTTATTTGGATCACATAGGTTTCAGAATAAATTTTCATTATTCATTCCACAATATTTCCTTAATATTATCTCTGATTATTATCTGCTAATTTAGATGTATAATGCTTAATTTTCAAACATTTTGGGTATTTTCAAGTAGCACTTGTTCTTGGGCGATACATACATATTTTTCTGTTTGAGGTTCAGAATTCTAAATAGATCAAACTAGATTAAATCATTAGAGTTTTCATATCTTCCATTGTTATATTAGATTCTTGTATAATTATTTTCCAGAGAAGCGAATTTAATCATCAAATATAATTCAGCACTTATCTATGTTGTCGTATAATCCTTTTATGTTTTGCTTTTTTATTCTTGATGTTGTATTGTATACATAAACTTAAAACTGTTTTTATTTTCCAAATAGGTCCTTAATAACTATGGAATCTTTCTGTTTAGTAAAATTTTCTTGTCTCAAATTTCATTTTATTCTTTTGAAGTCACTATAGGATTTAATGCATGCCTTTGCATTGTGTTGTCTATGGTGGGTCTCTTAAAAACTGCAATTCTAGCATTTTAATTTTTATCTCACTTTATTTCTATTTTTTATATTTAATGAAACTACTTTTATATTTGACTATTAATTTATGATGTTAACAATTGCTTTGTATTTATTGTATTTGTTTTATATTTCTTCTTTCTTGTCTTAGTTTGGACCCATTAAAAATTGTATTGGGCTGAGGCTGTAGCTCAGTTGCAGAGCACTTGTCTTGCCTGTGTGAGGCACTGGGCTTGATTCTCAGCACCACGTAAAAATGAACAAATAAAATAAAGGCATGCTGTCCATCTACAATTACAAAAATATTTTTTTTAGATTTTGTTATTTTTCCCCCTGTATTAGCCAGTTAGTTATACATTTTAAGCTATTCTTTAAGAAGTTGTAGGGTACCCTTCACAAAATAGTCAACCAGAAGCACCAAGAACTCTCATGCAAATCCATAAGATAGAATTAAAACAATTGGAATATGACTACTCACTGAGGTAGGTGAACATGGGAGAATGCTGGAATTCCATAGTGGACAATGACTTGGAGAAAGCCAGAGATGATAGACAGTGGAATAAGTAAAACAGAATGCCCCAACTCCCATCTCCTAGATTGTGACAGAGGAAGGGTGAGCACCTGTTTGGTAGAAATAGAGGAGAAAAAAGGGATTGTCACAGTGAAGACCATTAGCACATGATTGAGCATTCTGCAGAAATAAAAGCTAAAAAACAAAAACAAAACAAACAAACAAACAAACAAAAAACCCCTGTAATCCTAATATTTACATAATGATCTGGCTTTAAAGTAGTTCTTTGCACTTCCTAGCATATTTTCATGGTATTCCAACTGGGATCCATCCTGAGAAGGGACCTATTTATGAGCTTACTGCCTCGAAAATAAGTTCATTGGGGGTAGAAGGTGGGCAGTAGACAAAAGTTTCTACCCTTTGGAACCTGTGATTTGCCAAGCCAGCTCTTAGAGTGAGAAGTCACATGTGATAGCATGGGAAATAGGACTGGGAAAACCAGACCACTGGCAGTGAAGCATGTGAAACCTGCCATCATCCCCCTAGCACAAATTTTTGAGACTTCACAACCTCTCTATGTCCTTGGCAGCTTTTGAGGCCTCACGTAGAACTGGTGTTATCCTGAACTCGGAGTATATAGCTCCAGAGAGAATCTTTGAGGAGTTTTACATTGTGCATGAGCTTCCTGTAGTGTCAGCATCTACCTTGCTCTCAGAGTTCATAAGCAAAAGTGTCTGGAGACAGTTTTGTTTCTAGGGAGCTTTGTATTCTACCCTAACTCACTCCAGAATGAAAAGCAACTGAGAACTGTATTTCAACTGACTCTGGCCACAAATTCCTCTTGCTAGTCAACTGATAAGCAAGACCAAGGAGAGAAGTGGGAAGAGGTAAATAACCCCCAGACTTTGCTCTTTCCAAGGAGTCACAACCTAAGAAGACATGGAGAGAAGCTCTGATCACCATGGGCTACAACTCTGCACTCTTGCCTGCTCATTCAAGTACCTTGACAGAGAGGAAATTTTTATTAATACATGTTTTGTTGTTGCTGTTTCATGTTTGCTTCTTTTTTCTCCTTTATTATCTTTTTATCATTTTTTCTTTCTTTTATTTTTCTTATTTTTATCTCTTTCTCCTTTTTTCTTACTTTTGAACTTGTTTTCTGCTATCTCTTCCTTTTTGGTTAACTTCCATAATTTTTAATTCTATATTAATTTTTATTCTATATTATTTTTTCCACTTTTTATTTAATAATGTTTTCGATGCTTTGATTACTGCTTTGTTTGGTTTTTAATGTAGTTCTTGATGTCATTTCCTTTTCCCATTCTTTCCTGTTTTGTTCTCTTCTTTTTTGATGGGGATGGGGAATGAGCCTAACACATGAAGCATATTAAATGGGTGCTCTACTACCAAGCAACACTTCCAGCCCAACCAAGGAAAACTGGATCTGGCTTCAACCACAACCTAATCCCAGCAGATATTTTAACTTTAAAAAAAGGACAGATAGAAGCCCCCAGATTGTGAGCCATGTCCCAGGAGGCATGGCTAGAGTAGATATGAAGTTCCACTCATAATCACTCAGAGCAAGAACAGAAATAACACAATCGTTGTAGGTACCTCATCTATGAGGGACATTAACATAGTTCACTCCCATACCCAATTAGATAGCACAAAACTAGGAAGACTGTAGTTGAATTCTACAGAGGAGTAACTATGACTCAAGCCCCTGCCCATCTTTGTGAAACAGCTGGAGCTTCACCAATGTCTAAACAATGTATAAAAGCTCCAGAACCATCACCAAAATTTGAAGAATCAGTAGCAGAACTATTTTCAAGTAACAGAGCCAATATTTATAGAGTCCATGGAAGCCCCCAACATCTGATAGTAGCTTCCATTCCCACTATAGAAGTAACCACAGAGGGTGCTGTCTACACCATATCTATCTAAACTCTCAGGGGAACCACACTGTGGCAAAAGCTACAGAGAAATCAGGTCCCTCAAGCTCTGACAAGGTACTTGTTGTGTCAAAACCCACTAATCACAACCAACAAAGCCACAGGGAAACTAACTTATGAAATTCAATTGGAACTCAACTCAACACTACAGAACAAACTGATATCCCAGGACACATCATTATGAGAAGGCTGTTTACTAAGAAAGCTCTCAAATAAAAGTGGAGGGGATACCCATCCGAACATATTTACAGATCTCAACATAGAAACACTAGAAAAATGGAATAACAAGGTAAAATGACACTTCTCAAAGTTTGTGACTCTCTCTTTGTGACATCAAAGAGACTGATATGCTGGAAAAGAATTGAAAATAATGATTTTGAAAAAGCTTAATGAAATCCAAGAAGATACAAATCAATAGCTGAATGAAATAGAAAGACAATAGGATACAAATGATCATTTTAATAAATATATAGACTTTGTAAAAGAACCAAATAGAAAACTTGGAAATAAAAATTTCATTAAGTCAGATAAAAACTCAGGTAAAAGCCTCAACAACAGACCAGAATAAGTAAAAAGAACATCAGAGATTTTTAAGGAAAAATGACATATTCAGACAACACCAAGTTAAAAAATAAAGATTTAACACCATTTAAAGAACAAACATCTGAATAACTGACATACCAGAATTAGAAGAGGTATATCCTTAGGGAATAGAAAAACTGTTTGGTAAAATAATAGCATTGTATTTCTCATACCTTGGGAAAGGAGGCATTTAGAACATTGAATTGTACAACTAGAAAAGAACCTATCTATGATGTATTGTAGTGCAATTGCCAAAAGTACAAAACAAAGAAAAAACACTAAAATCTATGTTTTGGATTAGATAATATAGGTGTACCTTTTGAAGAGTCCCACCAAAGCTCCTGTGTTACTATAGAAATGTCCAGAGAAAGAAATGATTGGACTGAAGTAGTGCTGGCGTTGACATAGGCGGTAGCCACAGCCGTTAAGGAGTGAGGGATCCAAGTTTTATACCGCTTTGGGCAGTATTGGGCTTGGAGGGTCGCGATGTCAGAGAAAAAGCAGCAGGTAGACTTGGGTCTCCTAGAGGAGGACGATGAGTTCGAAGAGTTTCCTGCTGAAGACTAGGCTGGTTTAGAGAAGACGAGGATGCACATGTCTGGGAGGATAATTGGGATGATGACAACGTAGAGGATGACTTCTCCAGTTATGAGCTGAACTAGAGAAACATGGTTATAAGATGGAGACTTCATAGCATCCAAAAGAAGTACTGAAGTACCCTATACTTGAACTGTATACTAAATTCTAGAACAGAGAACCGAGGATGAAATACTTTAAGAAAACGTTTATTTCATTATCTGCTTGAATTCATTTTTGTTCTTGTAACACAAAATAAATGTTTTGATCTAAATAAAAAGTGATTGGACTGTAAGAGCTATAATCTAATCACTTCTTCCTAGTTTAAATGGACAAACTGGATTAAAATTGTGTGCAGGTGGAGCATGGCTAGAGTAGGTAGGTCACTAAAGGCATGCCTTGGAGGGTTCATACTTCTTCTGGCCCCTCTAATCCTGCTTTTTCTTCTCCCTGAGTCTACAATGAGATCAGCAGCACTCCTCTGCCATACCCTTTTGCTCTTCTGGCTATCTTAGGCCAGGTTTACTACAATAATTAGTTCATAAAGCAGAGCTGGAAGATTTTAAAAACTTCCAGTTCGACCCAAAAAAAGTGTGAAAGTATGTGTAAAACTAGAGCCAAAGAAGGTGTGATGTTTAAAGAGATTACAATGACTAAAATAACGTAAAGAACTTTGCACAGAGATAATAGGAATGATACCTTGATGACATCATAGGAATTTGGAAGACAACACCTATGTAGTCTAAAGGGTTCAGAAGGGAAATTACATTTAAGAAGAGATCACTGGGACACCCTGATTGCAGAGGGGGACATAGGAAGTTGTTTCTCTCAGGCACTCTGAGGCCACTACAGCCATAATATTAGGGGGTTCAGCCACTCTGCTAGCTGGGAGCAGATCTTGTCTTCATGTCATGTTGGCGCTAAAGTTAGTGATCATGGAGTCTTCCACCAATATTTCAAAGGAAGTCTTATGAGGCAATACATAGTGTCACAGGGTCAGAATTCCTTCGTGTTGTATACATCTGTGAAGGTAAAGCTAAAGCTGGAATAGAGACTCCAGAAATTCAGAGATTCCAGTAACATTAACTGTCTGCCAAAAAAAGCTACTGGCTGAGGGAGCCGGGCTAAAAGAGAATCACTATATGCTGTAAACAACAAAGTCCAAGCAAGGGGTAGGACCACTCAAGACCTTTGGAGAGCACATTTCAACATTGAGTTTCCTAGATGCTATATATAGAGTTACAGGACCTGTTTACCCAGGTGGGTTTTGGTCTGATTTTGTTCCATCCTTCATTCTATGCCCCTAATCCTCCATTTTGGAATGAAAATATTTATTTTGTGACATTGTATATGGATATATGTTACTTGCTTTTCATTTTTACAGGAGCTCACAGTCAAGAGTTTGTCTTTAAGTATCAGATGAGACTGTATTTAGATTTTTGGGTAATGTTGGAACTGTTAAGACTATAGGACTCTTAAACTAAACACATTTTGCTTTGTGAAATGTACATGAGCTTTTGGGGCCACGTGTATTGTGTTATGGTTTGGATATAAAGTGTTCCCTCAAATCTCTTATACTAATACTGCAATGTTTGGAAGTGAAATGATTGGACTGTGGGAGATGTAACATAATCATCTCATCCGAGTTTGAATGGACTAAATGGATGTTATCTGTAGGCAGGTAGGGCACAGCTGGAGGAGAAGGGTCACAGGAGGCATGTTTTGAAAGGATTCATCTTCCCTGCGGCCCTTCCCTTACCCATTCTCTGCTCATTGACCCTGCCTTAAGATGAGAAATGCTCCTCTACCTTGCCTTTCTCCCATAATATCCTGCCTTACTTTAGTCCCAGAGCAATGTACTCAGCCAACCATGGACTCAATCTCTGAAACCATGAGTGAAAATGAACTTTATCCCTCTAAGTTGATCATGTCACAATGATGAAAAGTTGACTAACATAAGCTGCAAGAGAAGGGAGGTAGAATGCTTGTATAATATACACAGGGCCTGGGTTCAATCTCCAGTCCTAAAAAGAAACTGCAAAAGAGAAGTGCCAAGTCATATGTAAAGGCAAACACATAAGAATAATAATAGTCTTATCAGCAGACATCTAAAGACCAGGAGTGTTTTAGCCAGCTTGTTCAATACTGTGGCCAAAAGACGTAACAAGAATAATTAAAGTAGGGAAAGTTTATTTGGGGGGCTCACAGTTTCAGAGGTTTCTGCCCACAGATGGCCAACTCTATTCCTTGGGGTCTAGGGTGAGGCAGAACTCATGGAGGAAGAATGTGGTGAATAAAAGCAGCTGGGAACATGACACCAAGAAGTACAGAGAGAGAGCTCCAGTTCACCAAGAACAAAATATATACCCCCAAAGCACATCCAATGACCCACCTCCTCCAGCCACACTCTACCCACAAATAGTTACCACTCAGTTAATTCCTATCAGATAACTCATGCACTGATTAGGTTAAGACTCCCATAACCTAAGTATTTCACCTCTAAACTGTCTTGCATTGTCTCCTACATAAGATTTTGGGGATACCTTATATATAAAACAACGAAGAGGGTATTGAATGATGAATTTCAAGCACTGAGTGAAAATAACTGTCAAGATAAGCATAAACTTAAGAAATTAATGAACACTAGACCAGCATTTCAGAAGATTCTACACCCAGAAGTAAATGAAAGATTAACACAATCATAGTATCTGGGTAAAATAAACCTCAGAAGAAGAGTAGACACAAAAAATAAGAGGAGAGAATCAAACATAGTTAATAAAGTAAATCATCAAACATCTAAGATGAATAAATCAGGATAAAATGAGCATAGAATATTCAAAATAATCAACAAAATGACATAAACAACTATATCCCTATAAGGTTTAACTTAATCACCAAATTAATCAACTGATATGGATTAACAGAGAGGTAACTATAGGCATATGGGGAGTGGCTAGAAAAGGTGGGTCATTGGGGCCTGTCTTTGGGGCATGACCAGGATCATGCCTTTTAGGTTTATATTCTGTCCCCAGTGAGCATAGCTCTCTCTGCTTTCTTGTTTCCACGTCATGAGCTGCTTTTCTCCATCATGCTCTTCTGCCTCACCTTGGGGCAGTTATGGAGTTGGACATCTAGGGACTGAGACATCTGAAACTGTGAGCTCCAAATATACTTCTTTTTCTCTACCTTGTTCTTGTCAGGTTTTTTGGTCACAGTGATAAGATAGTTGACCTAAACAATACCTTTCAATAATAACCCTGAATGTAAATAGTTATAATTTTCCAATTAAAACATGCAGACTGGCTAACTGGATTCAAAGCAGAACACAGTCTGCCTGCAAGAAACTTACCTTATCAACAAAGATTTGCACAGACTGAAAGGGAAAGAAAGAACAATAATATTTCAAATTTGTTAATCAGCTCTTTGGTGTTGTGAGAAATACTTGCGAATAATTGTGGCACATTGTTTCAGAGATTCATCCAAGGTCAGCTAACACCACTCCTACAGGTTTATGATGATATAGGACATCATGGCAGGAGGGCATTGCAGAATAAAGCTCTTCACTCATGGCATCCAGAAAACAGAGAACAGCTGGGAGTGGACACAAGAAATGAGCTCTCGGGGTATAATACCCAGGTTCCTATTTACTTCAATCAGGCTGGACTATCTATAAAATTTGCCACCTTCCAATAGTCCATCCAGCTCTCACTGGATTAATACACTGATGAGCTTACAGACCTCAATATCCAAGTGTCCATACTCTGTTTTAAGACTTATAGACATAAGCAAGGAGAGCAAATGTCCAGTTACTTTTGAGGCTCTGGCAAGAGACTGCTCCAACATTGGAGCAAATCCCAGTGCAATATTTTAAATGAGTTTTCACTTCTACATCATAGAAACTTATAAGTTGGGTATTTCTGATTCCTGAAAAGCTTTCAAGGGATACATTCTATATTCTATTGTATCTACATAAAGTACCTAGCTCCTCTTTAGTTGTGTCAATCTCTTAAGCAAACATACCTTCCTTGTCCTCAATTTTATATATACTTTCATGGTCAAACACAACATTTTCAAATCATTGCACTCTGAATCTTGTTTCTGATTCTCACTTTAAACATGAATAAAAGCCCATAGCAATACTCATGATAGTGCCTGAATTCTATGCTTCCTTAAAATTTCTTCCACTAGATTAATTAATGTATCAACATGAAATTCATCCTCACACAATCTCAGGACATGGAAAAAATGTAGAAAAAATGTTCACCAGAATTTAACACAAATGGCTTCTAAATTTATTCATATGAATCCTAACTCCCATCTGAAATCTTATGAGCATAGTTTTGACAGTCTGCATTCTTATTGGCATTCTGGTCTTCCAAGATCACACCAGATTGTCCATTAATCTCTGTTTACAATATTTTTAATATTTTTATTAATTGTTGATGGGCCTTTATTTACTTATATGTGGTGCTGAGAATCAAACCCAGTGCCTCACACATGCTAGGTGAGCACTCTGCCACTGAGCCACAACCCCAGCCCTCTGCTTATAATATTTTAAGACTTTTCTAACTTGCATCTTCAAATCTTGAACATCTGGAAATATACTCCAAAGGTTTCTGAATCTCATGATCAAAAATAGCTATAGCAACAACCCAAGTTCTTGGTACCAATTTTCTGGATTAGAAACCAATTTGAAGAAGGAACTGTTTCAGTGCAATGTCTTCTGATTTCATTTCTGTGGATTTTTTGTGAGGCAGAACATTATCCGAAGGGCATAGCAGAGGAAAGTTCTTCACCTCAGGGCAGGAAAGTAACAGAGGGTGGTAGGGAAGACGTTGGGCACAAGAAATGTCCTTCCAAGGTATTTCTCCAGTGATGTACCTCCTCCAATGATGCACCACTTCTTAGAATTTTCACTGCCATCCATTATCATTGGATTAATCTACAGATGAGGTTAAAGCCCTGAGATCCATTCTCTTCCCAAAATCCTTACCTCTGAATATTGTTATATTGGACAACAAATCTTTAATACATGAGCCTTTGGGGGATCTTCCAGATCAAACTCATAATGTCAAGCGAATAGAAACCCAGAACATTTTTAATGCTGCATAATACTCCATAGTGTATGAATGCCACATTTTTTTATCCATTCGTCTATTGAAGGGCATCTAGGTTGCTTCCACAGTCTTGCTATTGTGAATTGTACTGCTATGAATATCGATGTAGCAGTGTCCCTGTAGCATGCTGTTTTTAGGTCTTTAGGGAATAGACCCAGAAGGGGAATAGCTGGATCAAATGGTGGTTCCATTCCCAGCTTTCCAAGAAATCTCCATACTGCTTTCCAAATTGGTTGCACCAATTTGCAGTCCCACCAACAATGTACAAGTGTACCCTTTTCCCCACATCCTCGCCAGCACTTGTTGTTGTTTGACTTCATAATGGCTGCCAATCTTACTGGAGTGAGATGATATCTTAGGGTGGTTTTGATTTGCATTTCTCTGACTGCTAGAGATGGTGAGCATTTTTTCATGTACTTGTTGATTGATTGTATGTCCTCCTCTGAGAAGTGTCTGTTTAGGTCCTTGGCCCATTTGTTGATTGGGTTATTTGTTATCTTATTGTCTATTTTTTTGAGTTCTTTGTATACTCTGGATATTAGGGCTCTATCTGAAGTGTGAGGAATAAAAATTTGTTCCCATGATGTAGGCTCCCTATTTACCTCTCTTATTGTTTCTCTTGCTGAGAAAAAACTTTTTAGTTTAAGTAAGTCCCATTTGTTGATTCTTGTTATTAACTCTTGTGCTATGGGTGTCCTATTAAGGAATTTGGAGCCTGACCCCACAATATGTAGATTGTAGCCAACTTTTTCTTCTATCAGACGCAGAGTCTCTGATCTGATATCAAGCTCCTTGATCCATTTTGAGTTAACTTTTGTGCATGGTGAGAGAAAGGGATTCAGTAAATGACAAAATCATGGAATTTGCAGGGAAATGGATGGCACTAGAGCAGATTATGCTTAGTGAAGCTAGCCAATCCCTAAAACACAAATACCAAATGTCTTCTTTGATATAATGAGAGCAACTATGAACAGAGCAGGGAGGAAGAGCAGGAAGAAAAGATTAACATTAAACAGAGTCATGAGGTGGGAGGGAAAGGGAGAGAAAAGGGAAATTGCATGGAAATGAAGGGAGACCCTCATTGCTATACAAAATTACATATAAGAGGTTGTGAGGGGAATGGGAAAATAAACAAGGAGAGAAATGAATTACAGTAGATGGGGTAGAGAGAGAAGATGTGAGGGAAGGGGAGGGGGGATAGTAGGGGACAGGAAAGGTAGCAGAATACAACAATTACTAATAGGGCATTATGTAAAATTGTGGATGTGTAACCAACATGATTCTGCAATCTGCATTTGGGGTAAAAATTGGGAGTTCATAACCCACTTCAATCTAATGTATGAAATATGATATGTCAAGAGCTTTGTAATGTTGTGAACAACCAATAAAAAAAAGAAACCCAGAACAAGTGGTAGTAGCTTTACTAACATCCAATAAGATAAAATTTAAGCCAGTTAAAAGAGACAAACAAATTAATGATATTTTGGCAAAAGGTACAATTCATTAAGAAAATATTACTATTATAAATAGATATAGATGGATGTCGGATCACAAAATTTTATGGAACAAACACTATAGACATAAATGTAAAAACAGGCCCTAATATAGTAATTGTGAGTGACTTCATGACTTCACTGTCACCAACAGAAAAATCATCCACGCCAAAAAAAAAAAAAAAATCAATGGACTAACATCAGAGTTAAATTACATTATAGATCCAATGAACTTAAAATATATCTATAGAATATTCAATCCAACAACTACAACATACACATTCAGTATTCAGCATATGAAACCTTTTCCATAATACATCATATATTGAAACAAAATTCAAGTCTCAAAAATTCAATCAGATCACAATGGATCAAAACTAGAAATAAAGAACAGGGAAACTAAAGAAATTATAAAACACATGGGGATTAAGCAATATACTTTTGAATGAATAGTGGTGCATTGTAGTAATTGAGAAAAATTAAAGGATGCAGAGAGTCAAAAAAAATGGAAACATAGTATACCAGAACCTTGGGGATAAAATAAAAGCCATAATATAAGGGATTTTTATAGGAATAAACGTCTACATCAGAAAAAGAAAAGAGATACCTCAAATAAATAACCTAATAACTAATAAATTTTAAGGGCTTGGAAAAAACAACTAAAAGGTAGGAAATAATATCATAGCAGAAATTAATGGAGACAAAAAAATACTGCAAAGAATAAATGAAACAAAGGATTCTTTGAAAACATTTAAAAAAGTAACAAACCTTTAGTTAAATTTAGCAAACAAAACAGAGAAAAAACTCCCCAAAATAAAGTCAGAGATGAAAAAGAAAGCATTATAGCAGATACCATTGAAATTCAAAGGATCTTGAGCTCAACTCATGGGAAAGTCTAAAAGAGAGAGAAGTGAATACAGGGAAGGTGCACCCTTCCGGTACACATTCCCAGTGACCCATCTCCTCCAGATACAGCCCACTTGCCTGCAGTTACCACTCAGCCAGTCCATTCAAGCTAGGATAGGTTATACCTCTTGTAATCTAATCATTTCACCTCTGAATATTTATGCAATTTGTAGGCGCTTTTGTTGGAGACCTCATATACAAATCATAACAATCATGACCAAGTTGGTTTCATTCATTTCATTCTATCATATCAATATATATAAATCAATAAGCATACTTCATTACATACACAGAATGAAGAATAAAAATCACATAATCATCTCAAAAGATGCAGAGGGGCCTTTGATAAAATGCAATATTTCATTATGATTAAAATCCTGAATATATGGTATAGAAGGAATATACCTCAACATAATAAACCCATATATGACAAACTTATAGCCAACATTATACTGAATGTGGCAAAAGTTAAAGCATTTCCTCTAAGATCAGAAACAAGACAAGGATTCCTACTCTTACTTCTCTAATTCAATTAAGTATTAGAAATTTAGCCAGAGAAATTAGGAGAAAGAAGTAAATGAGATACAAATAGGAAAGGATGAAATTAAATTATCCCTGTTTGTTGGTGATATGATTCTATACTTAGAAATTGCTAAATCAGCCACAAAAAGACTCTTAGAACTGATAAAGAAATTAAACAAAGTAAAGAATACCAAATTAATGTACAAAAATCAGTACCTGCTGAGCATGGTAGCACCTGCCTCTAATCCTGTCTACCAGAGGCAGAGACAAGAGGATCACAAGTTCAAGGCTATACTTGACAACTTAAAGAGACCTTATATAAATAAATAGATAGATAGATAGATAGATAGATAGATAGATAGATAGATAGATTGATAGATAGATCAAGTTGGTAATGTAGCCCAGTGGTAGAACAACCCAGGCTTCTATTCCCAACAACAACAACCACAACAAAACATACACACACACACACACACACACACACACATACACACACACAATCATTCAGTAGGTTTTCTTAACACCAATAATCAACTCACTGAGAAAAAAAGTACATTTCAAAATAGCCTCAAACTCTCCTAACCAAGGAGCTAAAAGAACTCTACAATGAAAATTAAAAGACAAGGAAGAATAACTTTGAAAAATACACTAGAATACTGAAACACATCCCTTGTTCATGGATTGGGAGAAATAATATTGCTAAAGTGACCATAGTACCCAATGCAATTAGAAATTCAATACAATCCCCATCAAAATTCCAAAGATATTCTTCACAGAACCAGTAAAAATATCCTAAAATTCATATGGAATCACAGAAGCTCCATAATAACCAATGTAATTCTGAGCTAAAAGTGATGCAGAAAGCATCACAATACCTGATTTCAAAATATACTATAGAGTCACAGTAACAACAAGAATATGGTTTAGCATAAAAACAGATATGTGGACCAATGGAACAGAAAAGGGGACTCTGAAATAAACCTATGCATCTATTCTCCACAAAGATACAATAAACACACATTGGAGAAATGATAGCCTTTTAAACAAAATCTACTGAAATACTGGATATCTGCATGTAGAAGATTAAAACTAGTATCCTATATCTAATTCTGTTTAAAAAAATCAACTCAACATGGGTAAAAAAAAACTTTAAGACAGGATACTTTGAAACTACTATTAAAATAAGAAATATACACTAAGATGTTGGGACAGGCAACAATTTCCTGACTAGGACTTCAATAGCTCACGAAATAAAAGCAAAACTGACAAATGGAATTATATCAAAATAAAAACTTCTGCACAATAAAGGAAACAATCAACAATGTGAAGAAGCAGCCTACTGAATGGGGGCAAAGTTCTGGCAGTCATTCATCTGACAGAATTATATTCAGAATATATAAGGAACTCAGAAACAACACCAAAAGAACAAGTAATCCAACCAAAAAAATAGGCAAATAACTTGAAAAAACATTTCTCAAAAGTACATAAAGCCAATAAATATGTGAAAATTAATATTTTTACTATTAGGTAAATGCAGATGAAAACTTCATTGATATTTCTTCTTACTCAATAGAATGACTTACATATAAGAAAAAAATACATTCTGGTGAGTAAATAGAGAAAAAGAACACTTACATACCATGCTGGGAATGAAAATAAATACAGCCACTATGAAAAGTGTGAAGGATCTTTCAAAAAACTAGAACTACAGCTGCCATGTATTCTACCTATGTTTCTCCTAGGTACAAATCTAAGGAAAATGAAGTCAGTATACAAAAGAAATAAGTGTATACCCATGTTTATTGTGGCCTTTTTCACAATAGATAAGATATTGAATTACCCTAGGTGCCCATCAGCAGATGAATGGATAAAGAAAATGTGATATAGATACACATTATTCAGCCATAAACAAGAAAGGAATCAGGACATTTGCAGTAAAAGGAATGGAGCTGGAGGACATCATGTTAAGTGAAATAATCCAGACACAGAATGAGAATGTGAGAATGACAAGTATTGCATGTTTCCTATAATACATGGGATGAAAAAACTGAAAGCTGAAAATACAAGGGAACTTTCAGGGACAGGAAAAGGAAAGGGAAGGGGAAGGCAAAAGGGCATAAGGGGAGGAAGATAGACATGATCAAAGCATGACTCATGTATGTATGCAAGTAAATGTTGCCAAACCAATTAATCCAATTAATATGTGTTAGTATAGCAAAATGAGGTTAATATAGACATTATTGATATACTTTTTTACTTTAATTTTATAGTTACCTATCTTCTAGAAATGGAAGATTTCTTGCAAATATTTAGTTCATATTCACCTCTGTGTGCAGTGTAATTTTAATTTAATTTATACTTATATAAATTTATAATCAGTATTTAAGTAACCACATTTTTACCATTTTCATTGTACTTTTACCCTTTATGCATTTTTGTGTCTCAATAGAATCATTTACCTTCTTCTGAAAAATCCTTTTAGCCCTTCTTTCTTTTTCTCCCTCTTTTTCTCCCTCTATTTCTTTCAATCTATTTTGCTGTGCTGGAGGTTGAATCCAGAGCCTCATACTTGCTAAGCAAGTACTATACTACTGAGTTATATCCCTAGCCATTTTTTTTTTAAAGTTACCCAGGCTGGCCTTAAACTTTTGACCCTCCTGCCTGCCTGAGCCTCCTAAGTAGCTGGGAGTATAGGCATTTGCTTTCACACTGAACTAGGTTTTGTTGTTGTTGATGTTGCTTTTTTTTTTTAATTTTTTTATTGATTATTTAAAGCATTACATAGCTCATGATATATCATCTTTCATACATTAGACTCAAATTGTGTTTTGAACTCCCATTTTCACCCCAAATATAAATTACAGAATCACATCTGTTACATGTTCACATTTTTACATAATGCCATATTAGTGTCTGTTGTATTCTGCTACCTTTCCTATCCCCTACTATCCCCCCTCCCCTCCCCTCCCCTCCCATCTTCCCTCTCTATCTCCCCTGCTGTTGTTCAATTCTCTCCCTTTTTTTTCCCTCCCCCTTGCCCCTCATAGCCTCTTATAATTTTATGTATCCTTGAAGGTCTCCTACCATTTCCATATGCTTTCCCTTCTCTCTCCGTTTCTCTCCCCCCATTCGTCTTTGTTTACTGTAGTCTTTTCCACATGCTCTTCCTTCCTGTTCTGTTCTTAGTTGTTCTCTTTATATCAAAGCAGACATTTGGCATTTGTTTTTTAGGGCTTGGCTAGCTTCACTTAGCATAATCTGCTCTAATGCCATCCATTTCCCTGCAAATTCTATGATTTTGTCATTTCTTAGTGCTGCATAATATTCCATTGTGTATAGATGCCACATTTTTTTTATCCATTCATCTATTGAAGGGCATCTAGGTTGGTTCCACAGTCTAGCTATGTTGATGTTGCTTTTAATGTAAGTTTGCTTGTGATGAATTCTCCTAGTGGTTACTGTTTATATGAAAATGTCATCACTTTCTCTTTATTACAATGCCCACCAGTATAAAATGTCCACCAGTATTATATGGCTAACTATCTGTTTTTTGTTTGTTTTGTTTTGTTTTGTTTTGTTTGTTTTCTTGGTCTTGTGTTTGCAAGCTTTTTGCATACTTTGCTTGATACCTTTTAACAATGATTTTTTAAAAATTCTTGTCCTAATATTTTAAAATATTGTTCTTCTCAATCCATTCTCTTCTTGCAGTTCCAATTCCACTGTTCTGCCTTTTAATTCTATTCCATGTGTATCTAATACTCTTTTCTGAATTTTCTCTTCATTCTTAGGAATGAATATTTCTCCAAAGAAGCAACTTTGGTTTTATTGATTTTCTGTTTTATTTTCTATTTCAAAGATTTCTGATCTTTCTGATTCATCCTTTTACTTCCTTTAGTTTTAACTTTTTTTCTTGTTTCTTAGGGTAGGAGCTTATCAAGCTTTTCCTCTTTAAAAGCATTTAATGCTATGCAAATTTCCATGTACTTTTTGAGCGGCTGCCTACAAATTTTGATACATTGTATTTTTGTTTATATTTAACTCAAAATATCTTCTTCTTTCCAATGTGATTTATTTTTCCACTTCTGGTTTATATATACACATATATATGTATTTAATTTCTGAATATTTGGAGAATTCTCAACTATTTCTTTTTCATTAGTTTTCATTGAAATATATTATGAGCAGAGCCCATACTTTGTACAATTTGGGTGCTTTCCCACCAAGCCACATCTCCAACACCACCATGCAATTTTTGTTGTTATGAGACTCTTTTGACTAAATTGCTGACATTGGCCTCAAACTTACAATCATCTTCCTGCAGCCTCCCAAGTCACATTACTTGTCTGCTCCACAACACCTAGCTACTTTGTATGGTTTCAATGAAGTTTGTTCTATGATTTAGAATATGGCATAGAACATGTATTTTACTATTGCAATGAGGAGTGTTCTATGATTATCACTTAGGTGAATTTTTCAAGTGTCCTTTGTACTGATCATTCTATTGATTGCTGTTATAATAATTATAGATTTACATATTTCTCCTTTCAATTCTGTCAACTTTTGCTTCATGTATTTTGAAGCAAAAAGTGGGTACATATACAAGATTGCTATGTCTCCTTGTGGACTCAATCCTTTCTAGTTATGAAATGTTCCTTTTCTTCCCTACTGATGATTGTGTGTGTGTGTGTGTGTATGTGTGTGTGTGTCTACTATATTGTGATTTTAACATAACTCTACTGCTTTCTTAAAGATTTCCTATTTATGGATGCACATTTTTTAAAAAAATCTAATCTAAAAATTCTTGCCCTAAAATTGGATTGTTTAGCCATTTACATTTTATATAAAACTCAATATGATGGAATTTAATCTAACATTTTGTTTTTTGTTTCTATTTTTTATCTGATTTTGTTCTTTCTTTTAACTATTTTTAATTATTTTATATTTTTGTATGTTTTTGGTTGGTTAGTTTAAGTGGTTATTCTAGGATTGAAAATATTCATACTTCTTGATGATCCTTCAAATAATATTTTGCAATTTCTTCAATAATATACAAATAGACAAGTATATACTTCCAATGTTCCTCCCTTTTTTGTTTATTACTATCATGCATTTTTAAAATGTTTTAACTTATAAATTCAATGTCATGACTTTTTTAAGAATTCAATTATCTTTTTAAACATTTTAAAGGAGAATAAAAGGTCCCTTTCACTAACCATGTATTTACTATTTACAGTGTTCTTCATTGCTTTGTGTAGTTTCAAGTTTCCATCCGTTTATCATCTTAGTTCTGCCTGAAGAACTTTGTTTTACATGTTATAATGCAGGTCTACTAGTGATGAACTCTCTGAGCTTACATTTGTCTTAAAAAATAATTTTCTTTTACTTTTGAAAGATGCTTTTACTAGCTGTAGATTACAAATTGACAGATATTTTCTTGTACCATTTTGAAAATATAGTCTCATTGTTTTCTGATTTCTGTAATTTCTGATGAGAAATTTATAATAATTCTTTGTGTTGCTCTTCTGTCATTTTTCTCTGGCTGCTTTACCCAGGCTTCAGCAATTTGATTGACATTCTTTCATGTGGCATTTGTGAGATTTATCCTGCATTTTGTTGCATCTTGTATTATGTGGGTTTATATCTTTTAAATTGAATTTCAAATACATTTGTGATTATTTTTAAAATACATTTCCCTCATTCTTTTTTTTCCTAAAAATCCAGTTGCACTTATGTTAGGCTTCTTGAAAATGTCTCAAAAGTCACTGAGTTCCCAAGCATTTTGTTTTGTCTTTGTGTGTCTATGTGTTTTATCTTGGCTACTTTGTTTTGCTACACTATTAGATCCACTGAACTTTTTTTTCCCTCTAGTATATCATCTGTTAATGAGATACCTAGAAAGTTTTAGTAAAACTTTTATATTTTCCAGTCATTCCATATAGTTATTTTTATATTGTCCACATTTCTTGCTTCCTCACATCTGGGGATTAGATGTCATATATCATCAGTTTTGCACTGAGTGCTGATTTTTTTTATTTCCATTAAGAATTTTGGAGTATTTTCTAGAAGACAATTGTGACCCTGTTTGATTATTTTTAAACCTTATTTACTTATTTAATTTTTTAAAAAGGGGGCCTCAACCGACCATGATTTCAATTAATGTTACTCTATGTTGGCTGGTGGGAACTTAATTCACAGCTTTCTATGATCTGACAATTTGGGGGTTTTAATAAATTTTCCTTACTTGAAATTTGGTTTCCTTATTCAGGGTTTTGTGATTTTTACCTTATATATGCATAGATTTCTATTAGACCATTTTGATTTCTGAATTTCTTTCTTGTATACCTTCTAAATATCTCATATTCTAACATGTAAATTCTAGGAAACTCCATGTACCCATTCACTAAATCACTGTTTCTTGACTACTAAGAGACTACTAAGCTGTATTTTCCTCCCTTCCTGTGTCATAGACCAAAATTACCTTCACATGGAAAATAAAATAACTTTAGAATCCAGTTCATTTGTTTCATTCTCTCAGTGGTCACAATTCTCTCACTGGCCACAAAATAACTTTAGAATCCAGCTCATTTGTTTCATTCTCTCAGTGGTCACAATTTTGTACCTATTCTCCATATCTGAAAATAGTTGGATCATACAATTTTCTCAGGTTTTTTCCAGTTGTTTAAGGAACAAGGATATTAGTTACATCTACATGCTGTTAAGATCATCTATTGTTTTTAACCTTAAGTATTATATTTTATAGTTCTAGAATATTCAGGTGATCCTTATTTTCCATTTTGACTTTGGGTAAAGTATTCCAATAGTTTTTATTCTTAAAAAATATCATTAAAAGATATATTTAAATTTGTGTGTCTGAATTTCAATGTTCTATTCTCTATAAGCTTTTTATTGAGTTTGAAATTTGTAAAGGTTTGTCTATTTCCAATTTTCCTTCATGCTTAGAACATATCATGTTTTGGTTCTTAGTTCTAAACCTAGTGTTTTCTCAAGGTCCTGGTACTAATCTATAACTTCCAATTTTCTTCTTCCTGATGTTGTGAAATTAAACAAACAAAAACAAAACAAAAATCTCTTCTTAATCTCCTTGACTTTGTACCCTCTAGTCCCATTAAATTTAGGAATCTGCAAATTCTTCAAGCATAAATATCACCAGATTTCAATTTTACCTCAATATCTTTTTCTGTGACTTTCACCCTGCAACACCTGTCCTCTTCAGTGTTTCTACAATGCCTTCGAATAGCCATTTTGTGTATTCTATCCAGCCTTTATATTGATCTCCATGTGAAGTTTCTTTTGACAACAGGAACTTTACCACAATTTAAAAAAAAAAAGAAGAAGAAGAAAGAAAAGTTCAATATATGTTTTATAGCTCTTCAGGCTGTAACTGTTTTTTCTGTATGATGTATATCTATAGATTTTTATATAGTTGATATAGACTATGAATTTTCTTATAGATAAGGACTCTGGCTTGTCCTCCTTTATTCAAGTACTCACATAGGGTCAGCTGTCAATAACTATTAAGGTTTGCAGTGACACCTCTTCTACCTTCCTACTTCTCTTTTGAAAAAAGAAGAAAAAAACCTGAATACTTCTAAATTCCTGCATATTTCTATTTGCTACTAACTTCATTCTTTTTTATTAGTAGTAACATACTTTTGTTCTATACCCCCATATATCCCTGATCTTCTTAAAATACTGTTTGAAAATACTTGGAATTTTTCACTTCCTGATCCTAACCATGTATGATCAGATATCATTCCTTAGCAAACATATTTCAATGTTCTGTTTCACACTGAGAACTTTTTTAATAAGAGACAGAATTTTTTTTCCATTGATGGATTGTGAACCCCTTGCCAGCAGAAGCTTACCTTTTGCTTAACATATATTCCCTTACTGATGTGGGCTCAGCACCACACAGAACAATTGAAGTTTGATACAGGTAGACTGTATTAGATGTAAACCTCAGAAAGATAACTGAATTATTGTTTTAGATGAATGGACCTAACAGCCTTCTGTTTTGACTCTGATTCCCAAGCCATTATAATAAGAAAGCATGGATATTAAATAAAAGCAATGTCTTCTAGCCCAAGACACAAACTTGTATACTTATTATACCACTGAGGAATTCATTAGTAGAGTATTGCAAAATATTCTGGAAAGATATATTATACATCATTCAAGATTTAAATTCAAAGTATTACGTGATAAAAAAGAAAGTTAATAGTCTTCTGGGATATAAAAATATAAATGCATTTGCATTCATTAATGTAAGACTCTTTATTTTTGTCACCTTGAGTTTGTTCTGAAAAATATTCAATACTTGGTTAGATTATCACTCTCAACAGTTTATTAATGAGAAAAGAACATTCTCTTTGAAGACATTACCATAAAATAATTTAAAATTTTCTCAAAAATGTAAGTAAAATGGAGACTATTTCTTAAGTTAATCTTTCACTTGTGTTTGTGTTTATTTTCTTATTCCTGGAACCTATTCTCTAGTCAGAATATATCTGCTTTTTAATAAAACTTGGTGGTAATCTCTGGGGTGAAGTGAATCAAGAAATGTACATCGTTGTGTTTTAATTATTTCCAAACATTGAGATTCACCACAAATAAGCCATTAATCAACAATTACACTTAACAAACAAATAAGTAGACACACAGAGAGAAACAAATCAGCATCATTCTTTCTCCTTATGTAAACACCAGTTCAAGCAATTTCTACTGCTTCACTTACCATTCAGAATGTTGGAATGAATGTTCTGTACCAAACCAAATTCATTCTCTCTCTCTCTCTCTCTCTCTCTCTATATATATATATATATATATATATATATATATATATATACACACACACACACGCATAGATATACACACATATGTGTGTATACACACAGAATTGTTCATGTATGTATATATATAATTATATATATATATATATATATATATATGCATGAACAAAGACAAATGGAATTTTAAAAATTTTATATTAGTCTTTAGAGATTAGAAACACACTCCTTCTCAATGTCATTTTCATCTATTTTAGCACTATTTTTCTGGTATAAATTTAGAAATAACAAAATAAAATGTGAAAACACCTGCATAAAATAATGCAAAATCTACCTACTAGAGAGAAAGTGAGAGAGTAAAAGAAGAAAAAAGAAAAAAAATAAACATGGCACAGTAGGAGAATAAAGCTTCTGGGGAAAGAAAGCAAAGCTGTGTGACAGATGGAAAGGTCTCAATGGATGAATGGTACTACTACAAATAAGTAGCAGGCAGCCAGAGGGAATCAAATAATGATTATGGAAGAAAAATGAGGGTTAAAAAAGATGAAAAGAATGTTGGGACTCAAGCTAAAGATTCTATATTAATAAAATTTCTTATTTTAAAAATATATTTAATTATACATCCACAAAAGGTAGAAAATAACTCATGTCAAATAGGGGAGACAGCTGACAAGTGAACCAGTATGGACAATATAAAAAGCTCAACATGTCCTTTGAGAGGAAGGAATGCATTCCACAATTTGTACTGGCATGCCCCCAAACCTGAACAGATTACTTTCTGACGATCAATATCTGTAACCACCAGAGGCCTGTTAGAGAGTTTTAAAAAAAATCAGCTTCAAAGAGACTTGGTCCCCAGCTTACATTTTATTTTTGCCAGTGGGTGCTGAGGTAAGAGTTTTGGACAAGGCTCATTTTTCTTCTCTTTATAAGGCTGTGTATTGAATATGAAGCACCCTAGCATGTTCTCTGATTCTAGTCGGCTACATTCTGGCCCTGTTTACAGAAACCATGAAAGAGGACCAGAGTCCCTCACCAACATGAAATAAGCCTGTGCATATTCAAGTTAGCAGTAATGTTTGGCCACTCGGTAGTGAGGTTTTCAATCGTAGATGCTTATTCTTCAATCTGATTTCAGTTTAATGTCAAGTAAAAAATGGGGTAGTTTATTTCGCATTAAGTGGTATTTAGTTAGTTTATTTTAAATGTAACATTTCCTTGTTACTCTTGTCTGAAATGTGCTCAAGTCTCATGAAATCAAAGCCAAGTTTTCTTAACATCTTTCTATCCATAATGAAAAAATATCTATTCCTAACAGTGCAGCAAATTAAAAACAAACAAGAAAATGCATAATTATCCCATGCTTTACCAACTGTAGAAAATCACTAAAATCTAGAATAACTATTTCCAAAATATATTCTGCAGTACTGTAGTCTGAGGCATATTAAATTTTATAGGATCAAACATATTTAGGCATTCTACAAATTCTATCCTCCTCTTAGCAATTGATAATGCACACATGAGAGGTCCCAAAGCAAATGAACCTGCTTAGTTTCATTTAAATTTTCTTCAATGCACTTGAATCAAAGGATATTTAAAATCCTAAAAAACTTTATGGTATATCTATGTGGATTTGTTAAATAAAATTGTGCTTTGGACTTCCTTCCACATCATTAGATTATTTCTGCATTTGTTAAATTATTTTTTTCTATTGGAGATGAAAAGCACTCCAGAGAAGGTAGAGAAAATATTTCTCCTACATATCATTTAACATCCAGAACGTGACTAAAGATGCACAAGGTAGAGGACAAAAGAAAGGGAAGAGTCTGCTTTACTGTAAGGATGCATCCTATCCCACTCTGCTCAGTGGTTCCCCACCCCAAGTCACTGTGTTATCAAAGCAAACTCAGAGAACACATATGCATTAATCACAAGACTTTTAACAGTGCTTGTAGGTATGGGGGTAATGAAATCATTGGAAACTTAAATGGAAGGATTAGGAAAGTTTCTGAAGTGAGCTTGTAGAGATGACAAAACAGGAAATTGATTAATGCACAAAATTCAAGTTAACTCATGAGAAATAAACAAAAACATAAAAATATATCTGGATTGGGATTCTGAAATAAAGTAGTTCAATAATTAGTCTCAGATTTCATATTTTAAAAAACAAAGTAGCAAAATTTTGTAAATTTCAAGTTGGTTTTTCCTCTCTTAATCACTATTTTCATATTTGCAAAAATTTAATTAAAAAATTCAAAGAACATTGAATATTGTATATCGTACTTGAATAATCTTAATAAAAATTTTAATAAAAGTCCTGAGAGGTCCTGTAATGCAGAAAGGTTTTAAGTTTTGGTGGGATTTTTCTCTAATCTAATTGACATAGAGAGTCATATTTATATAGAAAGCATCTTAATATCCCAGGGTTATCGTAGGGAAATACTACATTGCTGATTCTTACAACAGGTTATAATCATGAAGTTTTAGAAACATAGAAAAATTATGCAATGCTTGGGAGTTACAAACAGTAACATATTAAAATAGTGTTTCTCCAAGTATGATCAAGAAGTCCTGGGCTGACCCAAGACACTTTCAAGAAATCCATGTGATGGACTTAATAATACTGAGATTTTCCTTGGCCCTTTTATTGTCTCTCAGAGATGTGCAGAGGAATTTTCCAGAGCCTTCATGACATGCAATAAAGTCATCACTCAGATACATAATAAAAGGAGAATTGGATATTTTGCATTTAGAAAATGCTTAACTGTAATTTCTGATACAAGTCAGTTTTGCTAGATATAATTCACATTTTTTTATAAACAGCTTTTTGGAGAGCTTAAACTATTTTGAGAGTTGTCCTAAAACCAAAAACTTTGAGATCTACTGCTTTAAAGTAAACATAAGTTTACTTAAAATTTGAAGTCTACTATAAATTCTGAAAATTTATTTTCAATGGATACTTGGTGTTTTCATATCTTCTGGATCAATAATAGAATATAATCTGTATATATTTTAATGGGTACAGTAAGATTCTTACCTTCAGCACTTTCATTATGACTATAAATTCGATCAGTGCAGAATTAAAAATAATATTGGTATGAGTAAAGAGAACAATACATGTGAGCTACCTTTTAATTTAATTTAATTTTTTTTTTGGCAGGCACTAAGCTCGGTACAGCTGTACCAAGTGCAAAACTCTTTGCACTCTGACCTTTTGATGATAAAAAATTTATGGCTTTAATGACAAGTACAAAAACATGCCCAAGTCTAAACTTACAGTTCTCAAAATTAACAGCTAATGTAGAGGATACACAAGAAAGCATTATGTGAAAAATAGGCTGATTTGCCTTATGTATTTTAATTTTGGTCCTATTAGAGATGATCTACCTAGTTTTCTATGGTATCGCTATGTTTTTAGTCAGCAGGCATAAACATGGAGCAGTATACCAAGTGTTGAGAAATACACAATTTGCATCTGTTTTACTCAACCAACCTCCACAGCATTAGGGAAGAGCTACATTCCCCTTTCAGACTGATTATTTGCTTGACTGAAATTAGATATAATAGGAACTACTCTACTAACACTACTATTTCTACAAATTTCTTGAAAAAATATCAGATAAATAAGGTTTATGTTCATGAATAATCAGACAAAACATGTAAAGTTCTATAAAGGGCACTATCACATAAGAACATTCTTGCCTATCCCAATGCTGAGATCATTCATTTGAAAAAATGTTGATAAGTTATCTATTATATGCCAGGCACTGGGCTAGGCTCTGGGGACATCCTGGGGACATGAATAACACAGACAAAGGTTCTGACTTTATTGAGTTTTAATTGAGAAGATATATAGAAATATATACAATACTATTAAATTCCAGGGCCATGACATATTATTACCTAAACAGAAAGTGCCTAATCATGGGACTTTAGAGCAGTATTCCTCTCTGCAAAATATGATGTCCAATTGAGACATGAATAATAAGAAGGAGTTAATGAGGCATAAAGTGTTCAAAAGCAGGAGGTAAGAGATTATATTGCATGTTCAGAGTACTAACAGAAATAACACAGCAGGATTGTAGAGTATATGTGAGGGCAGGAGTGAGGGCTAAAAAATATATACTTAAGAACAATTCTCAGCCTGTATGTCACGTTAAGTTAGATTTTATTCTAAAAGCAACTAAAGTCACTGAAGAGTTTTGAGTAAAATAGTAGCATTATGAAGTTTTGAGTTTCAGAAAGATCACTGTGGTTATGGTTTTGGAGAATAATTAGGAAGAGGGCAAGATTGGATGCAAAGGAATTTGTTATGACATGAATGAAAGTAAAAATTGAGTCAAGATGTTCACTTTGATTTATTTAGAATGTTCAATCAATAGAAATTAAGGAATTAAAAGACAATAGGCAGACTAGGGGCTTGAGCCAAGGGAAAGGAGACATAGGAGGCACAAACTAAAGGAGATTTGAAGAGCTAAGTTTGGATATTACTGAGTTGTAGGTGACTTTAAGAAATGCGTAAGTTGGCAAGTGGATTTTCAGATCTGGAACTTAGAAAAGAGGACCAGAATAAAGATATAAATGTGGGCTTCACTGGCATGCAAATGGAATTTTAAAAGTTAAAATTGCTGGCCTGGGGTTGTAGCTCAATGGTAGAGTGCTTGCCTCTTTTGTGTGAGGCAGGAGGTTCAATCCTCAGCACTACATAAAAAAAAATAAATAAAATAAAGGTATTGTACCCACCTACAACTAACAATATATTTTTTAAAAGAGTTAAAATTGTATGATATCTCTATGAAAAAGGATAGTATAGTGAGAATAGAAGAGGGCACAGTACTGATATGTACTAAACCCTGGGTATTCTCTCCAGATTAGACTCCTGAAGGAAAGAAAATGACAAAAATACTGAGTTGGAACTACATTTCTGATATTCGTTATATTAGGGCCAGTGACAGGTAGTAACTGCAGTTTTAAAAAAAAACAAAATTCTATTTACCATTCATGTTAGTTTGTAAATTATGATTAATGACCTCTAAATATTATTAGTAGTATTTTATTATAGGATTTAATTAACATCTTCATTATGAAGGAGAAAGCACAATATGGCCAAATGTGTGCAAGAATAAAAAGAATCACACTTCTTTATTTTATAATGCCATGTTATTTTGAATAGAATTTCAAAAAAAAGAATAAAATTATATGATTATCAAAACTGAGTGTGAGTTTTAGAACCAAATTGGATGCAATATTACTGTACTGTAGAATAAATATCCATTTATGTAGCATCTAGCATATGTGCTTAACAGAAAAAGATCTTAAGAATTTAAAGTTTAGTCATTATGGTGATGGGAAGAGTTGCAAATAGTCACGTTCTTGTTTATAAATTAGATAATGACAAAGCAGTGGCAAACTAGTTGCTGTTTGACACATGTCATGGGGACAGATACACATAAGGAAAGTGTCTTAGTGCTCTCCAGGGAAAATGAAGTAATTGTAGGAGGGAGATGGAGGGAGGGAGGGAGGGATTGGGGGGAGAGGGAGGAGTGGAGAGAGATAGACAGAGACAGAGACAGAGATAGAGAGAGAGAGATCTTAAGAAACTGAATCATGTGATGATGAAGGTTGGCAGGTCCAAAATTGTAAGGTAGGCTACAAGTTATAGATTCAGAGGAGTTGATGTTGCAGTTTGAGTTTGACTACTATGCTACTTAGCATATCCTCTTCCTTGAAGGAATCTTTTTTTTTTCTCTTAAAGGTCTCAACTGATTTAATCACACCAAATCAAATAATAGAAGGTAACTGATTTACTAAAAGTCTATTAATTTAAGTCTTAACTTCATCTAAAAAGAAATCTTCAGAATAGCAATATTTAGACTGATATTTGCCCAAATAGGGCCTGGAAAAATTGAGACATAAAATTAATAATCGCAGAATGCAAAAAGAATTTTGCAAAAGCATAAAAAACAAACATAATAAAACCTAATAGAAAGGTTAATATCTCAGAAACTGAACCTCAGAAAGAATAGAAAAGCAACAATAAAATGCACTGATAACACCAGAAATCTCTTGCAATTCTATATGGTTTTGAAATTTTCAAAGCATTTTCATAATGCTTGGCTTAAAGATGTCTGTTTATTAGACTTATGAGGAAGAACTTCTCAACTTTCCTTCACATATGAATCTAAGATTATGCATATAAATCAAATCATTGTAACAGTTTCTCATTTTATTCCCATGGCATGAGTTATGAAAGAACAGGTTTATGTAAGTGATAGGGAAATATAAGCAGAGATACTAGGCAATATCTTTGATGTCTCTTAACAAAGAAAATTTAAGTTCAAATGCTTTGACTGTCAAAAAGGGCATTATTTAACCCTACCTCTCTGTTCCATCAATATATTAAACTATGGTAGGCATGAATTTCAGTGAAAATCAAATCAACACACACTTTTAGAACAAGTGTTGTGCATTGGGAATACAAAAAAATGAAGTCATATTCTTCATCTTATAGTGTGCAATCCACTGCAATAGATAAGCTTCTAACTGAGTATTAGCAAAAATTTAACTTGGCCTCACTTAAACAAACATCTTGGATGAGATACTTTTGAGAGTTAATGGTAGGCCAAAGTTAGAAAAAAATGGATTGGAGAAGTGACAGAGAGAAGGTATTATGAATAATGTCATGGTGAGTGTAGAATGACAGTGCATCATCAGTTCCGGATGCCCGGAGACGAGTGGGTATATAGAGCAAGTGAACACTGAGAAAGGAGAAGTTAAAGGGTAGGGAAAGGAGGATTTCAAGTACTATGAATTAACTGAGACAGAGTTAGTAAAAACTATCTAGAAGGTATATCTAGGCCGTGGATATATTTGTCATGTAGTACTGCATAAAAACATTTGAAAGTGAAAGACTAATTCTGTTTTACAATTCTATGTTTACGAAATCAGTAGCTCAGACAGATGGGAAACATTCCTTATGATCTGATGGCTTTTACACAAAGCCCAACCTGAAGCTCCCTATCACTTAAAAGCTACCATTCCAGGAGAGGGATAGATAGGATACCAGTAGAGGAAGTAGAATAGTGAACAACACAATTTCTATTAATGGTAACTTATTAGTTACCCACAATGATCATTTAGAACCTCAGAAAATAGTTAACAGATTCTCTCAAGAAAATTAGCAAAAGTGAGGTTGTAACTTAACAGGTATAAATGATATTTGATTAAAACTTGATACAAATATTGGTCAGGAATTGTAAAATTATAATTTGCATTTTAAAAATTGAGAAATAAATCATTTTTATAAGCAAGCTATAATAACTGTTTTATGAAATGAATAAGTTCTTGACATAAAATAGCATAAGTGTTCAAATATAGTTTTTAATAAAAGCAAACATATAATCTAATCCCCAAAATAAGTTACTGTATGACACTTATTCCCCTGAGGTTATCTTCTAGAATTAAAAGAGGAAAAGAAAAGAAAAAAAAAGAGAAGAAGGGATATTTATTACACAGGTTCAAATTGACAGTTTCACTAAGAAATAACAAAATTAGACAGGCTAGTCACTAGAAAAACTATGAAATATTTTGAGTGGAGAATATTTGTGTCTGATCTCTCTTCCTGACCAAAAAGGAAAAAAAAAGAGATCTAATATGACATGAACAGAGCCAAATACACACAAGTAAATGGTCTCTCCTGTATATTTCACCTTAGTATATTTGTAAGGAAGTGCTAAATTCGAAGTGTTAACTAAAAACACAGGTTAACAGTGAAAAACAGCATGAGTAGAGCTCTTAAAATGTTAATTAGAGGTCATATTAACACATGATACAATTTTGAACCTTCTCAAGGAGAAAATATATGTGTGCATAAAACTTAGGGGGTTAACAAAACGTTTAAAACCCATAAAAGAACCTGTAAGATTCTAAATACTCTACATTAAAAAGCCAATAATGTCAGCAAAATAGGAAAAGAAGGAAAATTCTTCAATTAGATATAGAACATCTCCATTGCCAAAACCCAAGGACACTCCTTCTCACCACTCTTTTTCAATATTGTAATGGAAGAAACAACTAGTAGAGTAAGAGGGAAAAAAAAGGTATTCAGATTTGAAAAGAAGAAATAAAACTTTCTTTGCTTGCAGACATGATATTCTATATAGAAAATTAAAGAATCAACAACAGCAGACTCCTGGATCTAATAAGTCATAGCATGATTGAAAAATATGATTAACATATAAAAGTCGATTATTTTCCTATGTGTCATTAATGACCAAGTGGAATTTTAAGTTAAAAACCCAATATCATTAACATTAACACAAGAAAGGGAAATATTTAGATAAAAATCTAGCAAAATATGTATACAACTATTTGAAGAAAACTACAAAACTCTGGTAAAAGAAACCAAAGAACTGACTAAATGTTGATCAACTGGTGAATGGATTAAGAAAATATGGTTCAAATATACAATGGAATACTATTAAGCAATTTTAAAAATGAAATCCTGTCATTTTCAACAACATGGATGGAACTGGAGATCATTGTGTTAAGTGATATAAGACAGGAACATAAAGAAAAGTACCACATGATCTCACTCATGTGAAAACTAAAAATGTCATAAGGAAGTTCAGGCTAGAATGGTGGTTACCAGAGGCTAGGAGAGTAACAGAGAGAGGGGGATGAGGAAAGGTTGAACAAAGGGTATTAAGTTACAGTTAAATAGGAGCAAAAAGCTCTGATGTGCTATTGCAAAATAGGGTGACTACAGATAACAAAAATATACTATGTGTTTTTAAAAGATAGAAAAATAATTTGAAAGGTTTTACCATAAAGAAATAATAACTGTCTGAAGAGTTAGATATATGTAGCCTGATTTAAGCATTGTACAATATAAAGATATGTCAAAACACTAGATGATAGCCCGTTAACATGTATGATTCTATGCTGTTATGTATCAAGTACATGTATGAAGACATGAATTAGTGTGAACATACTTTATATACAGAGATATGAAAAATTGTATTCTAAATGTGTAATAAGAATTGTAATGCATTCCACTGTCATGTATTTAAAAAATAAAATCAACTAAAAAAATGTTGTTTTTTTTTTTAAATAGGTAAAGTACTGAACAGACACTTTACCAAAGCAGGTAAATAAATGGTAAATAAGCACAAGAAAAAAAATTATATTATTTAGAGAAATGTGAATTAAAGCACAATGAGCTATCATTACAACCTATTAGAATAGTCAAAGTCTAGAACTCTGAGAGCTTCAAAAGCTGGTAAGGATGAGGGCCAACACAAACTCTCATTCACTGTCAGAGGGAATGCAAAATGGCACCATCATTTTGAAAAGTAGGATGGTATTTTCTTGAATAATTAAACTTACTCTTATCATATAATTCAGCAATTGCATTTCTTAGCATTTACCCAAAGAAGTTGAAAATATGTAACTACATAAAACATACACAAATATGTTTATAGCAGCTTTATTTATAATTGCCAAAAATAGGAAAAAAACAAACAAACAAGAAGTCCTTCAGTAGGTGAATAAACTGTAGCACTTTTAGATACACAAATATTATTCATTAATAAAACAAAATTAGTTATCAAGCCATTAAAAAACATGAAGAAACCTTCAATGTATATGATTAAGTGAAAGATGCCAATCTGGAAGGGCTACATACAACATACCATATATAACATTCTGGATATTGTGAAACTGTGGAGACAGTAAAAAGATCAGTGATTGCCAGAAGAGATGGTGATGAAGAGGTAGGGACACAGAGGATTTTCAGGACAATGAAATTATTCCATCTGATATTATCATAGTGAATACTTGTCATTATACATTTGTCAAAATCCATAATGTACAACACCCAGAGTTAATCCTAATGTACACTATGGACTTTAGGTGATAATAAAGAGACAAACTGGCTCTTCAGTTCTAACAGATGTACCACTCTGGTCCAGGACATAATAATGGAATTCTGGGGTTGGGAGGTTGGTAAGACTCCCTACTTTGTGTTCAATTTTGATATGACCTAGAAATTGTTCTAACAAGTAAGGTCTATTTAAAAGAAAAAATAATAATTCCACAGTCTACAAGAAAACAAGGATCACAGGAACTGCTTCAAGAAATCAAAGTTTAGTACAGTCAATTGGAAATAGTTCAATATTCTAGGTGACATCAATCAATCAGAGGCATACTGGAGTGATGGTCACAAGATAAGATGAAATTATATGCACAAGGATGGATTGGTAAAGTTAAAGTGAGTGAAGAAAAGTGAAACTTGTACACAACTGTTCCACTTAACAGAATTTTATTATTATCTTTCCAGAAAGAAAAATCAAAGCCATATTAATATTTGCAAAAAAGAAAAACTCAATGGTTTTCCTTGCATAGAATTTGCTGTAATTTATATATATATATATATATATATATATCTTTTTTTTTAGTTGTAGCTGGACACAATACCTTTGTTTGTGTATTTTTACGTAGTGCTAAGGATTGAACCCACAGGAGCTAAGCAAGTGCTCTACCACTGAGCTACAACCCCAGCCCATGCTGTAATATTTTGTAAACATGTTTCCTTAAAACTTTAAACAACTGAGTATGATATAATTTAACCAATTAATTATATTTTTAACCTCTGATATATTAGAAAACAATCAGTCTCCAGTCTTTTTTTTTTTAAGAGAGAGTGAGAGGAGAGAGAGAGAGAGAGAGAGAGAGAGAGAGAGGGAGAGAGAGAGAGAGAGAGAATTTCCAACATTCATTCTCAGCTCTCGGCGGACACAACATCTTTGTTGGTATGTGGTGCTGAGGATGGAACCCGGGCCGCACGCATGAGAGGCGAGCACGCTACCGCTTGAGCCACATCCCCAGCCCCAGTCTCCAGTCTTCACTGAAATTATTTTTAAGATATTCTGTTTGTCTTCTGCTTTTTCATATCTAGGCTAAATAAAATGTAACCCTATGTTTTTCTTTAATACATGGAAGAAAACAAAACTATTTTAGATATTAGATATTCAGAATAGGTCATAAAAAAGGAAGAGCATACACAGTGAGAGAATTTACTGATTTATAAAGACCTAGCATTCTGATTATTGGGAAGTAATTTCTAAATTTTTCACTTGGCAAATACACAAAACATTTCTTTTTTTTTTCCTGTCTAGAATTTTTTTTAATTGGTTGTTCTCAACATTACAAAGCTCTTGACATATCATATTTCATACATTAGATTCAAGTGGGTTATGAACTCCCAATTTTTACCCCAAATGCAGATTGCAGAATCACATTGGTTACACATCCACAATTTCACATAATGCCCTATTAGTAACTGTTGTATTCTGCTACCTTTCCTATCCTCTACTATCCCCCCTCCCCTCTCCTCCCATCTTCTCTCTCTACCCTCTACTGTAATTCATTTCTCTCCTTGTTTATTTTCCCATTCCCCTCACAATCTCTTATATGTAATTTTGTATAGCAATGAGGATCTCCCTTCATTTCCATGCAATTTCCCTTTTCTCTCCCTCTCCCTCCCATCTCATGTCTCTGTTTAATGTTAATCTTTTCTTCCTGCTTTTCCTCCCTGCTCTGTTCTTAGTTGCTCTCCTTATATCAAATAAGACATTTGGTATTTGTTTTTTAGGGATAAGCTAGCTTCACTAAGCATAATCTACTATAGTGCCATCCATTTCCCTGCAAATTCCATGATTTTGTCATCTTTTAGTGCTGTGTAATACTCCATGGTGTATAAATGCCACATTTTTTTTTTATCCATTCATCTATTGAAGGGCATCTGGGTTGGTTCCACAGTCTAGCTATTGTGAATTGTGCTGCTATGAATATTGATGTGGCAGTATCCCTGTAGTACACTCTTTTAAGGTCTTCAGGGAATAGTCTGAGAAGAGCAATAGCTGGGTCAAATGGTGGTTCGATTCCCAGCTTTCCAAGAAATCTCCATACTGCTTTCCAAATTGGCTGCACCAATTTGCAGTCCCACCAGAAATGTACAAGAGTACCCTTTTCCCCACATCCTCACCAGCACTTGTTGTTTGACCTCATAATGGCTGCCAATCTTACTGGAGTGAGATGGTATCTTAGGGTGGTTTTGATTTGCATTTCTCTGACTGCTAGAGATGGTGAGCATTTTTTCATGTACTTGTAGATTGATTGTATGTCCTGCTCTGAGAAGTGTCTGTTCAGGTCCTTGGCCCATTTGTTGATTGGGTTATTTGTTATCTTATTGTCTAATTTTTTGAGTTCTTTGTATATTCTGGATATTAGGGCTCTATCTGAAGTGTGAGGAGTAAAAATTTGTTCCCATGATGTAGGCTCCCTATTTACCTCTCTTATTGTTTCTCTTGCTGAGAAAATACTTTTTAGTTTGAGTAAGTCCCATTTGTTGATTCTTGTTATTAACTCTTGAGCTATGGGTGTCCTATTAAGGAATTTGGAGCCCGACCCCACAATACGTAGATCGGAGCCAACTTTTACTTCTATCAGACACAGAGTCTCTGATTTGATAACAAGCTCCTTGATCCATTTTGAGTTAACTTTTGTGCATGGTGAGAGGAGGGGATTCAGTTTCATTTTGTTGCATATGGATTTCCAGTTTTCCCAACACCATTTGTTGAAGATGGTATCCTTCCTCCATTGCATGCTTTTAGCCCCTTTATCAAATATAAGATAGTTGTAATTTTGTGGATTGCTTTCTGTGTCCTCTATTCTGCACCATTGGTCCACTCGCCTGTTTTGGTACCAGTACCATGCTGTTTTTGTTACTAATGCTCTGTAATATAGTTTGAAATCTGATATCACTATACCGCCTGATTCACACTTCCTGCTTAGAATTGCTTTTGCTATTCTGGGTCTTTTATTTTTTCATATGAATTTCATGATTGCTTTATCTATTTCTACAAGAAATGCTGTTGCGATTTTGATTGGATTTTGATCGCCATTTTGATGATGTTAGTACTGCCTATCCATGAACAGGGTATATTTTTCCATCTTCTAAGATCTTCTTCTACTTCTCTCTTTAGGGTTCTGTAATTTTAATTGTATAAGTCTTTCACATCTTTTGTTAGGTTGATTCCCAAGTATTTTATTTTTTTTGAGGATATTGTGAATGGAGTGTTTTTCCTCATTTCCGTTTCAGAAGTAGTTTCTTTGTAGACCCTTTTGGGTCTTCTAGGTATAGAATCATGTCATCTGCAAATAGTGATAATTTAAGTTCTTCTTTTCCTATTTTTATGCCTTTAATTTCTTTCGTCTGTCTAATTGCTCTGGCCAGTGTTTCGAGAACTATATTGAATAGAAGGGGTGATAGAGGGCATCCCTGTCTTGTTCCAGATTTTAAAGTGAATGCCTTCAATTTTTCTCCATTCAGAATGATGCTAGCCTGAGGCTTAGCATAGATAGCTTTTACAATGTCCAGATTTTAAAGGGAATGCCTTCAATTTTTCTCCATTCAGAATGATGCTAGCCTGAGGCTTAGCATAGATAGCTTTTACAATGTCGAGGTAAGTTCCTATTATCCCTAGTTTTTCTAATGTTTTGAACATAAAGGGATGCTGTACTTTGTCGAATGCTTTTTCTGCGTCTATCGAGATGATTATATGGTTCTTATCTTTGAGTCTATTGATGTGGTGAATAACATTTATTGATTTCCATATATTGAACCATCCTTGCATCCCAGGGATGAATCCCACTTGATCATGGTGCACAATTTTTTGATGTGCCTTTGTATTCAATTTGCCAGAATTTTATTGAGGACTTTTGCACCTAGGTTCATCAGAGATATTGGTCTGTAGTTTTCTTTCTTTGAGGTGTCTTTGTCTGGTTTTGGAATCAGGGTGATGTTGGCCTCATAGAATAAATTTGGAAGAGCTCCCTCTTTTTCTATTTCCTGAAATAACTTGAAAAGTATTGGTATTAATTCTTCTTTAAAGGTTTTGTAAAACTCCGCTGTATACCCATCCGGTCCTGGGCTTTTCTTGGTTGGTAGTCTTTTGATGGCTTCTTCAATTTCATCCATTGATATTGGTCTGTTCAAATTGTGTGTATCCTCCTGACTCAGTCTGGGCAAATCATATGACTTAAGAAATTTATCGATGTCTTCACTATCTTCTATTTTATTGGAATATAGGTTTTCAAAATAATTTCTAATTGTCTTCTGTATTTCTGTAGCATCTCTTGTGATATTGCCTTTTTCATCCCGTATGTTAGTAATTTGAGTTCTCTCTCTTCTTCTCTTTGTTAGCATGGCTAAAGGTCTGTCAATCTTATTTATTTTTTCGAAGAACCAACTTTTAGTTTTGTTAATTTTTTCAATAGTTTCTTTTGTTTCAATTTCATTGATTTCTGCTCTGATTTTAATTATTTCTTGCCTTCTGCTACATTTGCTGTTGTTTTGCTCTTCCTTTTCTAGGGCTTTGAGATAAAGTGTGAGCTTATTTATTTGTTGATTTTTCCTTTTTTTGAGGAATGACCTCCAGGAGATGAATTTCCCTCTTAAAACTGCTTTCATTGTGTCCCATTGATTCCGATATATTGTGTCTGTATTTTCATTTATCTCTAAGAATTTTTTGATTTCCTCCTTTATGTCTTCTGTAACCCATTGATCATTCAGTAACATATTGTTCATTTTCTATGTGATGTAGGATTTTTCCTTTCTTCTTTTATCATTGATTTCCAGTTTCATTCCATTATGGTCAGATAAAATGTATGGTATTATCTCCACCCCTTTATATTTACTGAGGGTTGCCCTATGGCATAATATATAGTCTATTTTTGAGAAGGATCCATGTGCTGCTGAGAAAAAAGTATATCCACTTGATGATGGTTGATATATTCTATATATGTCAGTTAAGTCTAGGTTATTGATTGTGATATTGAGTTCTATAGTTTCTTTATTCAACTTTTGTTTGGAGGATCTGTCCAATGGTGAGAGAGGTGTGTTGAAGTCACCCATAATTATTGTGTTGTGGTCTATTTGATTCTTGAACTTGAGGAGAATTTGTTTTATGAACGTCACAGCACCATTATTTGGTGCATAAATATTGATAATTGTTATGTCTTGTTGGTGAATGGTTCCTTTTAACAGTATATAATGTCCTTCATTATCCCTTTTGATTAACTTAGTCTTGAAGTCGATTTTATTCGATATGAGGATGGCCACCCCTGCTTGCTTACGAGGACCGTGTGCGTGGTATATTTTTTCCCAACCTTTCACCTTCAGCCTGTGTATGTCTTTTCCAATCAGATGTGTCTCCTGGAGGCAGCATATTGTTGGATTTGTTTTTTTAATCCATGTTACCAGCCTATGTCGCTTTATTGGAGAGTTTAAGCCATTAACGTTTAGAATTACTATTGATATATGGTTTGTACTTCCTGCCATGTTTGATTATTTATCTTTTTTTTTCTAATTTAGTTTGTTTTTTCCATGATTAGCTTTCCTTCCATCCTCTGCCTTTACCGAGGCACTTCCCACTAATGGTTTTGGTTATTGTTTTTCATTTCATCCTTGTGTAGTATTTTGCTCAAGACGCTTTGCAATGCTGGTTTTCTGGCTGAAAATTCTTTTAGCTTTTGTTTATCATGAAAGATTTTTATTTCGTTGTCATACCTGAAGCTTAATTTTGCTGGATACAGAATTCTTGGTTGGCATCCATTGTCTTTCATTATTTGAAATACGTTGTTCCAGGATCTTCTTGCTTTCAGCGTCTGTGATGAAAAATCCATTGTTATAGTAAAAGCAATCTATGCTAAGCCACAGGCTAGCATCATTCTGAATGGAGAAAAATTGAAGGCATTCCCTCTAAAATCTGGAACAAGAGAGGGATGCCCTCTCTTACCACTTCTGTTCAACATAGTCCTCGAAACACTGGCCAGAGCAATTAGACAAAAGAAATCAAAGGCATAAAAATAGGAAAAGAAGAACTTAAATTATCACTATTTGCAGATGACAGGATTCTATACCTAACAGACCCAAAAGGGTCTACAAAGAAACTATTAGAGCTAATAAATTAATTAACCAAATGGCAGGATATAAAATCAACACGCATAAATGAAAGGCATTCCTGTATATCAGTGACAAATCCTCTGAAATGGAAATGAGGACAACTACTCCATTCAAAATATCCTCAAAAAAAAATACTTGGGAATCAACATAACAAAAGAGGTGAAAGACTTATACAATGAAAACTACAGAACCCTAAAGAGAGATATAGAAGAAGAGATTAGAAGATGGAAAAATATACCCTGTTCATGGATAGGCAGAACTAACATCATCAAAATGGCGATATTACCAAAATTTCTCTATAAGTTCAATGCAATGCCAATCAAAATCCCAAGGGCATTTCTTGTAGAAATAGATAAAGCAATCATGAAATTCATATGGAAAAATAAAAGACCCAGAATAGCAAAAACAATGCTAAGCAGGAAGTGTGAATCAGGCGGTATACCGATACCAGACTTCAAAGTATACTACAGAGCAATAGTAACAAAAACAGGATGGTACTGGTACCAAAACAGGCGGATGGACCAATGGTATAGAATAGAGGACACAGAAAGCAATCCACAAAACTACAACTATCTTATATTTGATAAAGGGGCTAAAAGCATGCAATGGAGGAAGGATAGCATCTTCAACAAATGGTGCTGGGAAAACTGGAAATCCATTTGCATCAAAATGAAACTGAATCCCTTTCTCTCGCCATGCACAAAAGTTAACTCAAAATGGATCAAGGAGCTTGATATCAAGTCAGAGACACGACATCTGATAGAAGAAAAAGTATTCTATGATCTACATACTGTTGGGTCGGGCTCCAAATTCCTCAATAGGACACCCATAGCGCAAGAGTTAATAACTAGAATCAACAAATGGGACTTACTCAAACTAAAAAGTTTTTTCTCAGCAAAAGAAACAATAAGAGAGGTAAATAGGGAGCCTACATCATGGGAACAAATTTTTACTCCTCACACTTCAGATAGGGCCCTAATATCCAGAATATACAAAGAACTCAAAAAATTAGACAATAAGATAACAAATAACCCAATCAACAAATGGGCCAAGGACCTGAACAGACACTTCTCAGAGCAGGACATACAATTAATCAACAAGTACATGAAAAAATGCTCACCATCTCTAGCAGTCAGAGAAATGCAAATCAAAACCACCCTAAGATACCATCTCACTCCAGTAAGATTGGCAGCCATTATGAAGTCAAACAACAACAAGTGCTGGCGAGGATGTGGGGAAAAGGGTACACTTGTTCATTGTTGGTGGGACTGCAAATTGGTGCAGCCAATTTGGAAAGCAGTATGGAGATTTCTTGGAAAGCTGGGAATGGAACCACCATTTGACCCAGCTATTCCCCTTCTCGGTCTATTCCCTAAAGACCTAATAAGAGCATGCTACAGGGACACTGCTACATCGATGTTCATAGCAGCACAATTCACGATAGCAATATTGTGGAACCAACCTAGATGCCCTTCAATAGACGAATGAATAAAAAAAAAATGTGGCATTAAAAAATGACAAAATCATAGAATTTGGAGGGAAATGGATGGCATTAGAGCAGATTATGCTAAGTGAACCTAGCCAATCCCTAAAAAACAAAGGCCAAATGTCTGCTTTGATATAAGGGGAGTAACTAAGGACAGAGTAGGGACGAAGAGCATTAGAAGAAGATTAACATTAAACAGGGATGAGAGGTGGGAGGGAAAGGGAGAGAGAAGGGAAATTGTATGGAAATGGAAGGTGATCCTCAGGGTTATACAAAATTACCTACAAGAGGAAGGGAGGGGTAAGGGAAGAATAATATAAGTGGAAGAAATGATTTATAGTAGAGGGGGTAGAGAGAGGAGAGGGGAGGGGAGGGGAGGGGGGATAGTAGAGGATAGGAAAGGCAGCAGAATACAACAGACACTAGAATGGCAATGTGTAGATCAATGGAAGTGTAAATGATGAATTCAGCAATCTGTATACGGGGTAAAAATGGGAGTTCATAACCCACTTGAATCAAACTGTGAAATATGATATATCAAGAACTATGTAATGTAATGATAAGTTATTGATTTAAGAGGATGAAAGTTACCTCTGTAATCCAGATTTTTCTTAATATAGATTGAATTCTAGCATTCTATCAAAAAAAAGGAAAAAGCAGCTTTACATGTATGAAGACATGAATTGGTGTGAGCATATTTTATACAAACAGAGATATGAAAAATTGTGTTCTATATGTGTAATAAGAATTGTGATGCATTCTGCTGTCATGTATTTAAAAAATCAAAGCAATTAAAAAAAATCCGTTGTTAACCTTATTGGTTTACCCCTGAATGTTATCTGCCTCCTTTCTCTTGTAGCTTTTAATATTTTCTCTTTGTTTTGTATATTGGATATCTTCATAACAATGTGTCTTGGCGTTGGTCTACTGTGATTTTGTGTGCTCGATGTCCTGTATGCATCTACAATTTGTATATTCATTTCCTTTTTTATTTCTTGAAAGTTTTCTGTAATTATTTCATTCAGCAGGTTACTCATTCCCTTGGTTTGAATCTCTGTGCCTTCCTCTATCCCGATGACTCCTAAATTTTTTTTTTATGTTATCCCATATTTCTTGGATGTTTTTCTCGTGATTTTTAACCAGCCTTTCTGAGTTGGCTAGACTCTTTTCAAGATGATATATTTTGTCTTTATTATCTGACATTCTGGCTTCTACTTGCTCCACTCTGTTAGTGATACTCTCATTTGAGTTTTTAATTTTTGTTTATAGTTTCTTTCATTTCTAGAATTATTGTTTGATTTTTTTATAATCTCTATCTCCTGATAAAGATGCTTAACTTCTTCTTTTATCTGTTTATGTAATTCATTTTCAATGTATTCTTTCACTGTTTGAATTTGCTGTCTCTATCCTCTTTAAGGTTCCATTCCATCTGTCTAAGGTATTCCTTGAGTTCCTTATATGACAATTTTTCTAATGGCTCTAGGTCCTCCTGAATATTTAGGCTCTCCTGCATTGTTTGTACTCCTTTTCTTCCTTGCTTTTTCATGCTTCTCATGTTACTTCTTGTTCTGTTTGACTGCTGAGTTACAGTTTACTCCTATAAATTTATTTGATCCTGTTGCCACTGGTTTCAATGAATTTATCTCCTATGCTGCATTTTGGTGATGTCATGGTGGTATCCCATGCAAAATACTACACAAAACATTTCTGAAGAATGCACTGAGATACTATAAACTATGTATTCAAAACTTTACTGAATAAAGCTCTCATCATTATAGTGGATTTAATCATCATCATCACTATATCATAGAGTTACTGGTCCTTAAACACTGGAGCTAACCACTCCCATAATGATTCTTAACTTTTCCTGATTTGAATACACTCAAGGAAAATCTATATTCTCATGAAAAATAATGGCTTTGTATAGCAAAACCCTAGTTTTTATTCCCTTGATCTTTTAGACAATGATTTTAGTATTCATTCATTAAGCATATATAATATTTGGTTTAAGCTTTTATAGATATTCTGAATCAATTTTAGGAAATTTCCTTTATTTTTCATTTGCTAAGTTTCTATCTTATTGAATCTTATCAAATATATTTTCTTAACTGATGTTAATGATCCTATCATTTATCTCCATTTATTCATTAATGATTTTACATTAATAATTGATTTTCTAATGTTAAATATATATGCATTTCTGAGACAAACCCAAGATGATTTTAATGTATGGCTTTTATTACTGATTTTGGTTTACTTAGGATTTTTGTACCTATTTTCAGGAGTAATTGCTTATCACTTTCCTTTCCTATATTAATTCTTCTGGAGTTAGTTCTGAAACATGCATTTTTAATGATCTGTCCATTTCAAATGTTTGCAAATTTGACATGAAATTATTCATCATTATCTTATTTTATTATTAATCTCATCTACATCTGTAATTATATCATTTTTCATTAATAATATTTTTTATAAGAATCTTTAATGTTCTTTTTTATTAATGTTGCTAGATTTTGCCTATTTTATTAGTGGTTGTTTAAATGGTTTATTAACTCTATAATTAAAATACTGATTTTATATAATTTTGATTGCCTACTCATAAGGCAATTATTTTTCCAATCTTTTTTGTTGTTGTACACCTTTTCCAATTTCTTTTCTTTTGACATGAAACAATTGGAAGTTGAGATTTTGATTTTCTATTTCTAATATACATTTTTAGTACTATACATTTCTGTCTAAATTTCATTTGTGCTGCATTCTCATTTTTTTTATTTTGTGGGACTGTATTTTTAATGGGTCTTTAAGTTTATAGACTAAGAGATAAACAAACACAAAAAAATTAAAACCCACTGTGCCAATATTAGCATTTGATGACTTCTTTCTTTCTTTCTTTTTTATTTTCTTAAATAATGGGTATCTTTTTTTTTTGTTTTTTCTATAATGAGGATTGAACTCAGGGGTATTCAATGATCACTGAGCCACACATCCCCAGCCCTATTTTGTATTTTCTTTCGAGACATGGTCTCACTGAGATGCTCAACATCTCAATATATTTTTTTTAACCTGAGGCAAGCTTTAAACTTGAGATCCTCCTGTCTCAGCCTCCTGAGTGGCTAAAATTACAGTCACCTTACCCAGCCTATAATGATTTTTGAAGACCAAATTTACATAGAAGATGCTTCAACATCTCTTTTCCCCCTTAATCCTATTTAACTTGGTGAAAATTTTCAAATCCATCTATTCCAACATATTGGCATGTAATTTTTCAAAATATTCCCTAATGACCCTTTGTATGTTTCAGTAGTATCCATTGTAATAGTTCCTTTTGAGCCCCTAATTTTATTTAAATTCTTCTCTTTCTTAAGCTAAAGGTTTATTGATTTTATTTATTCCTTCAAAAACCAATTATTTGTTTCATTGATCATATACATTGCTCTTTGAATCTCTATTTTATTTATTTCTCTGATCTTTTACTAATTTAAGGTTTTGCTTGTGCTTTCTTTACTAAGACTTTGAGATGCATTATTTGGTTATTTGGTTTGGTTATCTGTTTTTATAGTGTAGGCAGCTACAGCTATACACTTCCATCTTACAGCTGTTTTCAGTGTATCCCACAGATTCTGTTAGGTTGTTTTCATTTCACTTGATTTTAGGAATATTTTCCTTTCTTTCATGATTTCTTCAGTGACTCAATGCTCATTCATTAGTCTATTATTCAATCTTCACGTGCATGTACATTTTCTACAGTTTCTTTTGATTTTGACTTCAAGTTTTATCCTGTTGTGGTCTGGAAAGATGCACAAAATTATTTTAAATTTTTATGAGTTAAGATTTGCTTTATGGCCTAAAAATGTAATATATTTTTGGAGAAAGTTCTAGTTTGGGGGCTGATGAAAGGAATATGTATTATGCAGCTTTTGGATGAACTATTCTGCACATGTCTGTAAAATCCACATGATCTATAGCATAATTTAACTCTGATGTTTCTTTGTTGAAAATAATCAAAACTATTCTCCATTACCTATTGATATTAAGAAAAGTCATTACTGAAACCTACTCCAGTTGGCTTCAGTAAAACCATTTCCTTGGACACTTTGACTTGTTTTGCTGCATGAGAACACTATTTATTGAATGGATCTCACTCACCATTTTACATATGAATGGAATGTTCTTCCATGCAAGAAAAGATGCAGACTTTTTGGTGTTGACTTAAATTTTCACTGTGACTTTCCTATCTTACTTCCAGGATATGACAGTCCCTATACTGTGTGGTTTGACCCTCAATCATCTATATTTTGATATAGTAAAAAAACTTAAATACACTTACTCAAACATAGTAAAAACACATATATCCTTTAGTCCAAGCATAGAATGAGAGTATAATCAACTCTACAAAAGTACAATCTAGAACATAATATTTACTCATAAGAGCACTAAAACTGTAAGAAAACTGTAAAACTATGAAAGCACTCACACCATCATACAACTTTACTGTGTGTTGCAGTAGAGGTGCCTAATACACAGAGCTCTAGGTATGATTCTGGTAAGCAGCTTTATATTTTGCCATTAAAACTGTCTACCTTCTATGCTAAGCTTTAATATCCTTTCAAACACATTAATATGTCACCAGAACAGACTCTCACAGATGCCTGCCTGCTTTGCATGTTTCCATTTTAATAATAGCTTCAGATCTTCACTCAGAGTTTTATATACTCAAAACTGTCACAGAGACTTGGAAAGACAGAGGAAATAGCTCATCATCCTCAAAACTATCCAATATACAGTTGTTTGCTTTAGAATACAATCCACAGGAAAATTAAAGGGGAACATCATTTACATTTGATTTTCTCTAACTTTTGTACTCATTCCTGAAAAATTCTACAAGAATTTTCAAGTCTCTGCAAGGATTGCTTAAGTCTTTTCTTTTCTGAGGGTGATTGTACAGAGACCACACTGAAAGTGTTATGATCTCTCAGACTTCAGAAAGGCAAAGAAATGACAAGATTGTTTATATTTCCATGGCATGAGTTTTTGCAATCATTTGTTATGCAGTATCCCAGGTGTCATAGGTAAAGAATACTACTTCACCAAAGCAGCAAGATTGAAGCAACTTTTGTGACAGTGGGTTGATGGCTCCTCAGTCTAGCCTAAAAGGAAAAGTGAGCAGTATACATTTTGTGAAATTACTAATCATACCAATAATCACTATCATGCTTCAGAGAAAGCCTAAAGAATTTAGGGTCATAATAACCTTGGAGATGTGGGTGGGGAGGATGCACACAGATAATTTAAAGCAAATTACAAGAATATTCTAGATATAACTTTAAAGACCTGCATAGCTTTTTATTAAAAAATAAACACAAAATTAGAACAGGTTAGAATGTATGTTGAAGAAAATAAGGGGGGGTACATTTTGTACATTGTTCATATTGCTTGTGTATGAATTTCGTCCCATTTCATATTCCACATTCAAAAAAATGTGATTCATCAAAAACTGTAATTGTGTTACTCAGCTCTTCATCACTATAACAAAAATACATGACATAAACAACTACCAGGAGGAAAAATTTATTCTGACTCTCATTTCTAAAGTTTTAGTCCATGGTCAATCAGATCCAATGCTCTGGATTTGAGATGAAGAATAACATCATGGTAGAAGGGCATAGCAAAGGAAAGTTGCTCATCTCATGACAACATAATAGCCAGGAAGCAGGGAAAAAGAAAACCCTTCAATGGTACAACCCCAGGGACCTACTTCCTCCAAGTAGGCTCCACTCCCCACAGCTTCTACCACCTTCCAGTACACCATTCAGCTATTGATGAATTAGTCCACTGATGAGGTCAGAGCCCTCATGATCCAATCACTTCCCAACAGATATTGAGGGACATTCCTGGTCCAACCTGTAACAGTTAACTCAGTTCCCTTTCACTGAATCTGTGTTTATTTAAAATTGTCAAAGAAAATACAAGAAGGCAAAATTACATTCTTTCAACTGATAGCTCATTCTTACCATCAAGGAAAATAATGAAGCTGAAATTTATGGGACAGGACTTCATCCTAAGTAGAGGACTGAAGATAACTTAGTGTGTCACTCACTGATGACAATGATGCAATGTCCCATTTGAAGTTTTCAATTCTCCATTACACACTCAATGATTCCAAAAGTTCTTATCTGATTTGCTTTCTGTGATAAGCTATAATAACATTAAGTAACTATCACTTCACTTGAATTAACACATGTCTTTGAAGAGTTGAGTGTGTTTTAAAATACAAACATAGTTTAATTGTTTGGCATATGTAAACTACCAAAGCAGCAACCATTTCCTGAACTCCAAGCATTAATTTCCAATTAATGCTAACTTTCACACTTAAAATAGAAACTTCAGCTGAATACATTTTAAACAGTTTAATATTTCAACTCCCAGTTTTCTTTTTAAAATTGTTATATTAATGTTGTGTTATTATCTCACTCACCAAGATTCAAATCCTCAGAATTGCCATCATTCTGCTTTCCCAAACAAACAAATCTCACTTTTTAAATTTGTAATTATTTCTTCCTGCTCTTTAACATTCTAATTATTTTTCTATTCTTATAATTGCTGATATAGCAATTTTTAAAATTTGCTCTTATTAGTTATACATGACATTAGAAATATTTGGATATATTATACATATCTCACTCTTCTGGTTGTACATGATATAGAATTATATTGGTTGTGTAAGCATATGCATATAGAAAAGTAATGTTTGATTCATTCTATCTTTCCTATTCCCATTCCCTCTCCCTTCCCTCCATTCCTCTGTCTAATCTAAATAATTTCTATTCTTCCATACACCTCCACCCCTTCTTGTGAGTTAGCATCTGCATATCAGAGAGAATATTTGGCCTTTGTTTTTTGGGGGGATTGGCTTATTTTACTTAGCATGACAGTCTCCAGTTCCATCTATTTACCCCCAAATGCCATATTTTCATTTCTCTTTATGGTGGAGTAGTATTCCATTGTGTATATATACCACATTTTTAAAAAAATTATTCATCTGTTGATGTGCACTTAGGCTGGTTCCATAGTTTAACTATTGTGAATTGAGCCACTATAAACATTGATGTGACTGTGTCATTATGCTGATTTTAAATCCTTTGGGTATAAACCAAAAAGTGCATAACTGGGTCAAATGGTAGTTCCATTACACATTTTCTGAGGAATCTCCATACTGCTTTCCAGAGTGGTTCCACCAATTTGTAATCCCACCAGCAATGTATGAGTTTACCTTTTCCCCACATCTTCACCAACATTTATTTTTGCTTGTATTCTTGATAATTGCCATTCTGACTGGGGTGAGATGGAATCCCAGTGTAGTTTTAATTTGCATTTCTCTAATTGCTAGTAATTTTAAACACTTTTTTATATATTTGTTTACCATTTGTATTTCTTCTATGAAGTGCCTATTGAGTTCCTTTGCCCATTTATTAATTAGATTATTTTTTGATGATAAGTTTTTTGAGTTCTTTATATACCCTGGAGGTTAATGGTCTATCTGAGGTGAAGGCAGCAAGATTTTCTTTCCATTCTGTAGGCTCTTTCTTCCCATTCTTGATTATTTGCCTGATGGGAATAAACTTTTTTTGTTTCATTCCATCTCATTTGTTGATTCTTCAATTTACTTCTTGTGTTTTAGGAGTCTTCTTAAGGAAGTCAGTCCAAAGCCAACATGATATAGATTGGGGCCTACTTAGTCCTCTTTTAGGCACAAAGTATCTTGTATAATGGCAATGGTTTTCAAAGAAAACAAGTTTATCTACTGAAGAAAGAATAAAATACATTCTACTATCATGTATAATGAAATAAATAAATATCCCATTATTCAGAGTTAATTCTAAATTTTTTTAAAATTTACACCTTAAAAAATCCTTTTTCTTTTCTACTTCTGCATGTTTACTATAATTGACAGATTCAGAAATATGTGATATATATGATTTGCATGTGTGTGTGGGTGTGTGTGTATGGGGGATGTAACACTAAAATTTTACTAAAGATGCTCCATCTAGACTGTCTCCCAGCCATAGTATGACCCCTTTCTTATTCTCAACTAGATTGAACAGTATTGATTGCACTTTTGGTACTCTTAGACCTATGCCCATCCTCTTTACTCTTACTATTTACCAACTTACAATATCCTTCCCATTCCACTGACACCTGAGTCACATTACACACTCCTTCAGAATTCATTTCAGGTGGCCTTTTTTGATCCAACTTGCTATGATCTTTCTTCTGAACACTCATGAAAGAGATATTTATACCTCAGTATGGCAGGCTTGTAGTCAATACTGATTTATTTTTAACTAATTTATTAAGTAATTAATCATGAGCTCCTTAAGGATAAAGTTCATTTCCACATGTTTCCACACCCTTAGTGCAGACAGAGCAATGCTTTTCACATAGTAGGTACTCAATAAATAACTATTTAATTAAGTAAATAATTAAAATTATGAATAGCAATATTGCTAACTTCCTCCAAGTTACACAGCAATTTGTGTTTTCTTAAGACTACTTCTATTTTTAACTACAGTATATACTTGGTAAAGGATTTTACAACTCTCTAAATTAGCCCATGGTGATTACCCCTACTGTGCAATTTACCACTATTTTATTAAAGCAAGATTAAAGATAATACTTCATCGGAAGAAGTAACAGCGGCATTAACCTCTATTTACCTTGACATAATAAAGCTTTAATAAAACATGGGCAAATTGCATTGAGGGGGATAATTATTCTAACATAAAATTTAAAGGGAACTTAATTTCTTATTCTGCATGTTTAGTGCTTTAAGATTAGTGTCATTAATGTCCTTTTTTCTTTTATAGAGGACACATAAAAATATTTAACCCTCTCTAATTTGTCTCTTATTAAATAATTTTGAATTTATATTCAAGTTTACAAACATGTAAGGACAATTTTAAAATATAACAGTTTTACAGAAATAAATATCCTTATAGATGGTCAGGGCAGGAAGAATACTGTGGGAAAGATTTTACCCTAAGACAAAAAAAAAAAAAAAAGTCAACCTTGTCTAAATTTTTGAGTGTTGAATCAAGAAGATCCTTGTTTGTTTTATACCCTCTGGCTTTATTACATCAGACAAGCTTCAAAGGGGCAGAGCACATAGTATTGAAAAATAACACAGCTGCATTTTGCAATGGAGTGTTCTGCCTCTGCCTGTGTTTTGTTGTTCATGTAATACTTTTCAATAAACAAAGATGTCAATCAACTCTCTTTGCAGCACATCACATTTCAGATTTAAACCACTTCAGACACATCACTGCCCCAAGCTCACACATTTAACAGATAAAAATTCAGCTTTCTGTCAAGGCAGAATGCAGTATTGATTGTAGGCGGTATTTAGGCAAGAATGTGGCAGAACAATATTACCTTCACAGTCACACATAGTCTACTATAAAGATATAACATAAATTGCATTATGGTCCTCATAAAATTCTTTTCCTAATGCTCAGCATTGATTAATACCCATTTCCAAACACATTCTTAAAAAAGGCTACATGCAGCAAATTGTGAGGGTAGCAGAGGGGGGTTAAGAACACATGATAGCAATCATGAAAACTTTGATCACTTGATTTGATTCTAGTGCTTTGTAAATTAGCATAATTATTCAAACATGCTTCATTAAAAATCATGACTGTACAAGTCCTTCAGTTTAATGATCCAAGTATATATCATGTGAGCTAAGCTTTAAATAAGAATACAACTTGGTGTTAGGAAGCTATGAGAGATGTTTTTCAAGAGAAAGTGAAAAAATACAAACTCCAAAATCCAAGACAGACTGGAAAAAAATCTGAAAGGCAGATCAGCAGTGTATGTGGTATGTTATATTTTTGTATTTATCTTCCCATCTATCTGAATGTCTCTTGGGGCCACTAAAGTTTAGATACCACATCACTTCTAATCTACTGGAAGATTGTCATACAATCCTTGTAAATCTTGATCTAATTGCAAGTAAATTTTAGGTATCATAGCTAGTTTTGACCTTTGAAGGATGGCAGAAGAAAAGTTTGACAGGTCTTGAAGTGTTCTCAGGTACTAAAAGAGGATGTTTCAAATTAATGAAAGAAGGGGAGAAAACTAAATTAATGATGCCAACAACATTAATAAGACACATTTGTAGTTTGGTATACATTTAATTATGTATCAGATCTCATTTAATAATAAGGTTAACTACACTTAAACTGCAAGCTACATAGGAATAATAAAGACAGCATACAAGATACTTCATTATTTTGATTGTCCTGTTAATATTAAGTACTAACAAAAGTAAATCTTGTTTATCAGGTTAAAATATAGAATATGGAAAGGGTGAGCTTTTAAGTTGAGTAATTTGCTCCTAAATCAATCAGATTCTGAGGTGTAATGGATAATTACCAAGATTCCATGATTCTACATAGTGCTTATGATATGTGAAATCTATATTACTACTTTACACATGACCATTCTCTCTCTCTCTCTCTCTCTCTCTCTCTCTCTCTCTCTCTCTCTCTCTCTCTCTCTCTCTTCTTTTATGTGGTATCATTGGAAAGACACTTCAAAACTTTATAATAATTTTAAACTACATTTAATTTTAGAGTCTAATCTATTTTTGAAATGTATTTTATTTATATCTATATGTTTATTGCTAAGTATTTTAAGCGTTACAAAATTAAAATGCACACTCCAACTAATGGATTTTTAACACCAAGAAAATAGACATTAATCTCAGATATGTAAATTCAATCATTTTCTCTCATTGCAATGAAACAGCGTCAACATTAGGTTTCTAGTCACCTTTCAAATTTACCAATATCCTGGTGGATCTTGTCCAGGTGCTTACATAAATATTAAGTGTTCATGTCTGGGACTATTTCATAAGAGAAAAAAAAGAATATTTGTCTTAGGAAAATTTTCCATACATTTTTCAAGAGAGAGAGAGAGAGAGAGAGAGAGAGAGAGAGAGAGAGAGAGAGAGAGAGAACCACATTCTCCCTTCTTTTTCTTTTAACTTTTTGTTGTATTGAGAATCAAACCCAGGACCTCACACATGGTAAGCAAGTGTTCTACCACTCAATTATATCCCAAACCCCATATTGTACAGATTTTTATTGGCTTGTTTTTTTTATCATTAAGGTTTCGGTGTTCCTTACACATTCTGGATATCGATGCCTTGTCAGATGTACAGTTTGCTGCAAGTTGTCTCTGTATGCAATTAATTATATCTTTTGCTGTGTAGAAGCTTTAAGTTAGATATAATCCCTTATTATAGTTTTGCTTTTGTTTCATGTGCTTTTGGGATCTTGACCAAAAAAACCCTCTCATTCCAGTGTTCCAAAGTGCTACCCTTATGTTATATCCTAGTAGTTCCATAGTTCCAGGCTTTTAAATTTAAGTATAATTTATTTCAATTTGATTTTTTTCTTGGTAACTGGTAAGAGATAGGAGTCAAGTTGCATTGTTCTACATGTGGATATCCAATATTCTTATCACCATTTATTGAAAAAAAAAACCCTTTCTCCAATTCTGTATTCTTAGCATGTCAAATATCAATTGACTGTAGGTATATGGGTTTATTTCTAGGCATACTATCCTGTTTCATTGGTCTATGTGTCTTTTTTAATTCCAATACCATGCAATTTTGATTACTATAGCTTTGTAGTATATTTTTGATTTAGGAAGTTTCCTGCTCTGAAATACTGAATAAATTTGGTTATGGGTAAAACATACCTTGATACAATAAAAGTCATTTAGGCCATTTGTTAAAAGCCAATAAGTAACATTATTCAATGGGGAAAATATGAAAGATTTCTTTCTAAGACCTGGAACAACACAACTGAATGCTCAAAATCTTAGCCAGAACAGTCAGAATTAAAGGGCATCCAAATTGGAAAAGAGGAAGTCAAATTGTCACTATTTGTAAATGACATGATCTTATGTAGCAAAAAACCCAAAGAATACAAATAAATGAATTCATAAAAGTTGTAGGATACAAAACTAACATACAAAAACTAGTAGTATTGTTATCTGCCAACGTGAATTATCTGAAACAGAAATCAAGAAAGCAATCCCATTTAGAGTACTCACAAATAAGTAAACACAATTCCTAAGAGCAAATTACTATATCTCTATGATGGAAATCATAAAACTTATCAAAGTAATTGAAGAGGACTCACATACACATGTGCATGCTCATACAAATGGAAAGACACCCTATTTTCACAGGTTGAAAGAAACAACATTGTTATAATACTGAAGCAGAGAAACTTTTTCTAGGTATCACCCAGGGAACTTCCTTATGACCTAAACAGTATCACACACAGTCCTGAACCAATTATCAACAAGGTGGATAAAAGTGCAAGAAATACCAAGACTCACTCCCTGAAGCTACAGATAGCTTTTTGGACAACTTTTGGACAACAAAACAGAAAAAGAAGAGCACTTGAAAAAGTTTGGATTCTGTAATGCTGGCAAGAAGATGAATGAAAGTGGTTGTGAAGAAAGAAGGAGTTAAGATAGATAAATAAGGGTGTTTCTGCCATAGCTTATCATGAGGAAAAATCTATCAGCAAGAGAAGTAAAGATACAGGATGGAGAGGGGGAAGTGGGTGACAGCAAGATTCTGGTTAATAAAAGAGCTGGGACAAGTGCCACAGTCTGGCTGGGCACAAAATCACCGAGCCACCACAAAGCCTTGTAGATTCAAACAGCAACTCTTTATTCCCGAACTCTCACCGACCCTCTACCCACACTTCCCGTGAACGCACTGCCTCTATCTGGCTCCGCGCAGCAGGATACGCCCTAATCCTGGAGCCACCCTAATCCCTGAGCAGGGTCACCCTTCAACCCAAAAATGCCGAGCATCATTCCTACTTGACTATCGCTCTCAGGAGACAAGGATGGCAGAAGCCAGGACTCAGGTAGAAATAAGTCTTGGACATGAGACACTCTCAGTGCACTGAGAACAGTGGAGGTTAGGCAGAAGAAGAGGAAGTGTAATTGACAGGTAAGTTTTCAGAGTTGGTATGGGGTTGTATCAGATATAAGTCAGCTAATATAAATCACAGTTTATATAAGCAACACTATCTGCAAGTTGCCAGAGCTTGCTGGGAACATTGAAGAGGCCAGAATTTAAAGAGAATGAAATCACCAACTAACAAAAGAAAGATGATTAATTCCTAGATGGATTTGAAAACTTTTACTAAGTTAAATAGGATTAAGGGGGAAATGAGATGGAGAAGAATCTTCTGTGTAAAATTTATCTTCAAAAATCTTTATAGGCTGGGCATGATGGCACATGTCTGTAATCCCAGCAGCTCCAGAGGCTATCAAAGAGTTAACAAGTCAGAGTCTCCTCTTCAGCCTCTGTTTTCTAGGCAACCCTGTAGAAAACAACAAACAGCTGGATTGCTGACCTGTTCAACAATGAGAAAACAATGAGGCTCTCTGCCAATACTCAAATGCACAACTCCAATTCTTGAAAACTGCTCAGATAGCCAAACTGAGCCCTTAAAAGAATAATCCAAACTTAAAAGAAATCGTATAATTATTTAAAACAACCCATGAACAATACCTAGCACCGGTCTGGCACAAACTAAACACTTTACATTTTTATTAGGTGGTTGGTTCATATATTTCCACACAATTTTAGGTAGAGTAATGGATGGTATGGAGGGAAATAAAGCATTTATTGTTTTTTAGTTTGTGCATATGTACAATAGGGACAAGCTAAAATTACTCAGTGAAGTTTAAAAAATGTTTTTGTTCTCAGAACTGCTTCACATGGGAGGGCTGTGTACAGAAGTAAGAATATGAACATATTGATAGAAATCCATCTAGGGGGCACAAAGGCCAACTAGACGTGCCTAATGTTGATTCCCCACAAAAAAAGGACCAAAATTATAAATAATTACATTTCAACTAGAGTGCCTAAAGGAGACTTCAGTACCTCACTTTCAATAATGAATAGGTCAGTGAAACAGAAAATCACAAATACCAGATTTGACCTGGACTTTAAACCAAATGGATTTTACTGACACATATAGAATTTCAAACCAACAGCAGCAGAATGCATATTCTTTTCTAGTGCACATGGAACATTCTTCAGGATAGACCATATTTGCTAGAAAACAAGATGCAACAAATTCAAGAAGGTTGAAACCACATCTAGAAATGTTTCCTACCACAACAACATGAAACCAGAAATCAGTAACAGGAATAATATTAGAAAATTAACAAATACATGAAAATTAACAACAAATGGGTCAAAGAGGAAATCAACAGGGTACCTTAAAAATATTCTGAGACAGATTTCCATAGAAACACAACATATCAAAACCTTTAGGACTCAGCAAAAGGAGTTTTAAGAGAGTAGTTTATAGTAAATAAAAACTGTGTTAAAAATATTTCAAATAGGGCTGGGGATTTAGCTTAGTGGTGAAGTGCTTACCTCGCATGTGTGAGACACTGGGTTCCACCTCAGCACCATATAAAAAAAAATAAAGATATTGTGCCCATCTACAACAACAACAACAAAAAATTCAAATAAATAGCCTAAAATTACACTTCAAAGACCTACAAAAAGATAAAAACCTAAACTTCAAATTAACAGAATGAAGTAAATAATGAAGATCAGAATAGAAGTAAATCATATAGAGAACAGAAAAGCCACAGGAAAAAATCAAGAGTTGGTTATTTGAAAATAACACCAAAAATCAACAAAAAGAGAGAAGACTTAAATAAAAAATATCAGAAATTAAACTGGAGATATTACAATGTATACCTCAGAAATACAAAGAATCATGGAGGGTTATTATAAATAATTACATGACAATAAATTGAATAACCTAGAAGAAATAGATAAATTACTAGGAAAGTATAATCCACAAAGATAGAATCAAGAAGAAATAGAAAGCGTTAGCAGACCAATAATAAACAAAGGAATTGAAGAAGTAATTAAAAACCTTCCAACAAAGAAAAGCCCAGGACCAGATGGCTTCACAGTTGAATTCTACCCAACATTCAGAAGAGAATTATTACCAACATTTCTTAAACTCTTTCAGAAAAAAAATAGAGCTAGAGAGAATAGATCCAAACAAATTTTTCTGAAGCCAGCATCACCTTAATACCTTAATATCTAAGCTAAGACAAAAACACCACAGAAAATAAAACTACAGGTCAATATCTCTGATGAGATATTGCATAAGATATGAACATAAGATATGAGTCCATAAGACTACACATCGAAAGGACTATGCATTATAACCTATCAGCAATTATTCCTGACATGCAAGGCTGGTTTGACATGTGTAAATCAATCAAAGTGATAGTCACATTAACAGAATAAAAGGCAAAAACCGCATGATTCTCCCAGTTGATGCAGAAAAAAAAAAACATTATTTCAGAAGGGTTAGCATAATTTCTTGATGAAACTCATAAAAGTTTAGGCATAAAAGAAAAGGCCAAAGGGATATGAAAAGATGATCAACATCACTAATCATCAGGGAAATGCTAATTAAAACAATTATGAGATACCATCTCACACCCATATAGATGGCTACTTTCAAAAAGATGAGATACAATGTTGGCAAGGGTGTGGAGAAAAGGGAACCCCAGTATACTGCTGTGGTAAAGTAGATATGGTATGGAATTTCCTAAGGAAATTAAAATAGAATTACCATGTGATCCAGTAATCTTTAATCCTGGGTACATAACTAAAGGAGATGAAATCACTACCTCACAAATGTATCTACATTCCTATCTTCAATGCAGCATTGTTTATAATAGCCAAGATATGGAAACAACCCAAATGCCCACAGATGGATGAATGGATAAAGACAATGTTATAGATGATGATGACACTGATGATGATGATGATGATGATGATGATGATGATAGACAGAGAGATAGATAGATAATTCATCCTTTAAAAAGTGGAAGATATCCTGCCATTTGCCATAATGCAAATAGACCTGGATGACATTATGCTTGATTAAATTAACCAGACACAGAAAAAAATTGTATGTTCCCACTTATATGTGGAGGAGGGTGAGGGAGGGAGGGAGGGAGAAGTAGATAGATCAAGGATATAGAGAATGAAATAGTGGCTACCATGCTAGGTGGAGGTAAAGAGGAAAATATAGAAAAGTATGTGAAGGATAGAAAATAGTAGATATGTAGGAATGAACAAGTCAAGAGATTTGATGCACAACATAAGGATTAAAATTAATAAAATTTATTAGAAATTTTTGTTAAATAAATTTTACTTGCTTTTGTCATAAAAAGTAACTGTGAGATGATAAATATGTTAATCAGCTTTATTATAATATCCATTTTACTCTGTGTATTCCATGGTATAAATGTAAAATATAAACAATAAATTTCATTATAAAAAACTAAAAGGAAGAGATGTAAAAACAACTTAATCCATGATAATTTGGGTAGTAGCATGAAACCACTGGAGAGTAGCAATAAGCCAGACCACAGGTGACAGCTGTCAGTTAAAAGGCAAGTGTTCCATTCCAGGACTTGTTGACCCACACACAAGACATCCATAAGACTACACTTTATTCTACAGTACTATTATAACTGTACACTTGAGTCTATTACATGTATGGTATTGTACTTAATCCTCTCAGCTGTGGAATTCAATACTGAGTGCTTTAACAAATAGTATAGACAAGTCTACTTGTAGCATGAAGTTGAAGTGTGTGTCCAATTCTAATTTATTCTAGAATCTTCAGAATTTAATTCATTTGCATATATGCTAATACTTCAGAATGGGCAAGAACTAGCTATTCTCTTCTAAAATAAAAAATAAAATAAAATTATAAAGTAAAATAACTTATTATTCCAAATGTAAAAATTTTTAGAATTTTAAAAGCACCTTAAAAATAATATCCATCTCTAATGATGCATCCATCTCTAATGATAATTTTAAATAAATATTATATATATATACAAATAAAACTGCTGACAGAAGATTCTCAAAAAATATCTAATGAATAATAAATTAATGGTATAGTATCTTAAACAATAATTTCATGAAGAATATGATTATACTCACTTTATAGTAAAGGAAACTTGAGTCTTAAAAGGTGTATTTTTTGCCTGAAAACACTGAATATCAGATATTGAGCTAATATCTTTTTATATAATGCCAATTATTATTACCTCTACAACATATTCTAAGCAAAATTAATATGGTCCAATTTTTAGAAAGTCAATTTTTATTCATTCATCAAATATTTATTATCTTCTATCTGAATATTTTTCTGGTATAAGCCATTACACCATTACATATTTTATATAACTCAAAAATCTGTACAATTAACATGGAAAGTAAGAAGAGCAGCTGTATTTTATAATTTTATCTTTCTACAGATCTCTATGTGCCATTAAATGTATCACATTAGACCATATAGCCCTCAAAATAAAATTACCTGCTGGGTGTGGTGGCACATGCCTGTAATTCCAATGGCTCCAGAGGCTGAAGCAGGAGGATTGCAATTTATTGATTTAGGCTCAGCAATTTAGCAAGGTATTAAGCAACTGAGACCCTGTCTCTAAATAAAATACAAAAGTAGGGCTGGAGATGTGGCTCAGTGGTTGAGTGCTCCTGAGTTCAATCACCAGTACCGAAAAAAAAAAAAAAAAAAAGAACAACATAGAGAAGTGAAGGAAAAGTTTACTTTGGCTTATGATTTCCACAATCTTAGTCCAAATCAACCAACTCCATGGCTCTGGTCTTGAGTTGAAACAGACCACCATGGTGGAAGGAGAAAGAAGAGGAAAGCTGCTCAGGTCATGGCATACAGGAAGCAAAGAGTGAGTGAGGAATCAGGAAAAAATATAATCTTCAAGTGCACACCTCTCTTGATCTACTTCCTCTGGCCACATCCCATCTACTTCAGTAACTACCCAATAATGATTCAAATTATTAATCCAGCAAATGGATTAATTCACTGATTAAGTCACAGTTCTACTAACCTAATTATTTTACCTCTGAACATTTCTGCATTAACACATGAGCTTTCTGGGGTATGCCTCATATCCAAACCATAACACTGTGTACATGCATATAGATTACTTACTCTTATTCTCTTGTTTTACTATGTCAACCGCAGTCCATTCATACCATCATCAATACCATGAAAAATTTCTTCTAATGATGTATCCATTCATATATTTTCTGAAAAATCATACACAAAATTTTGAAAATTAGATTTTCAAAATTTTCAAAATTCATGTTCTTTCTTTGCTTTCTTTCATTCCCAATGTTTAAAGAATTCAGGGTGTCACTTTCATGATAGAAATCAACTGCTTTAAATTTTGATGCCATCTCAAAGTGATTCAAAGAAGGTACTAGAATTTAAAGTCTTCCTTTGAAATAACAATAACATCAACAAAAAGGAAAAAGTCAAGAAGATTGGTTTCTCTCTTCCAGTAGTGATCTTTCTTTTAAGTTGCTAATGTCTAATTCTCTTTTCTGTCTAGAAAGTAAGTATATGCTGCATTAGGTTCAGAATTACCACATATATAAACCTTGTGGGGACCTTAACAAATGCCATAATTTACATTTGGGTACAAAACACACCATAAACAAAATTATAAACATCAAAAACTGAAGGCAAGATTCTCCTAAAATTATTGGAGAGTGTCATCTAATATACTAAGCACATTGATGAGATGCCTCTTTAAATGTATGCTATTTAGAACAGGAATCAGCAGCCAGGTGCAGTGGCATATGCCTGCAATCCCAGAGGCTCAGGAGGCTGAGGCAGGAGGATTGCAAATTCTAGGCCACATTTACCTTTTTAGAGAGTTGCTAAACAACTTAGTGAGACCCTGTCTCAAAATAAAAAAAGTAAAAAGAACTAAGGATGTGGCTCAGTGATTAAGCACTCCTGGGTTCAATTCCTGATATTAAAAAAAATCAAAAACAAAAACAAAGAACAAGCATAGTTATTCCATTTTAATCTGTTAGCTGCTTAAATTTAACTGCTGTTTACTAAAATATTTCCAGTGTTTATTATTTCAACTTGTACTGATACCTTCTCTTATACCATAAGTTTAGTATATCTTTTAACTTCCTGAATATGACATGCAAAAAAGCTCTTTTAGATGTGACCCCTGCCTTGCTGGCCATCCTTGTTATTCACTAAACTTGTCTCCTCAGGTTTTTCCTTCCTCCAATCTAAGTAACTGTTATTTGCAGTTGAAATGCATCAACTCCATTATCTCTGTGCATACGAACATGTGCTCTCTGTGTCTGTCTCCATACTTCCACTTCCTTGGTCAACTCAGACTCCTACTCCACATAAAAATAATTGCTCTGCTTCCTATGTTTCTTCATAGTGCTCTTTGTGTATCTTCAGCAAATCATTCCTGTGAGATAATATGTATTGATTTTTCTTTTGTTCTTGTTGTTTTTACTGTGCTGAACAAGTTAAGTATATATCATATTTAATTTTCTAAAAACTCTAGGAGGTTGGTACATTTATTATCTCCATTGTACAGACTCCAATTCATCTCCCATGGGCAGTAAGTATCAAATACAGAATTCAAACCCAAGTCTGACTAATCACAGATATTTTGCTCTAAAAATATGTTATATCTAAATATCATAATATATTGTAATAATGGCTGCAAATTCACTGCCCTTTTCTTAAATATGATCAGACAAGGAATGTGGTTTTTAGCACACTGTGGAGAAAACTCTTCAAACTTGCTGACAAAAATACCCCATGCCCAAGAATTCTTTTGATCTCTCAATAGATATTTTAACATATAGGTGTTCCTTGATATACAATTGGGTTGTGAGCTGAAAATATCATGTGAGAATGCATTTAATACATGTACCCTACTGAATATGAATATCATAGTTTAGCAATATGGTACATTGTATAATATCATTTTACACTCATTTCTGCTGACCAGCACCTTAAGAGTAATGTGTTCCATATGACTGGCGTGGGAAAAGATAACACTTCAAAATAATTCCTACTATTGAGCTCTTATAAGTTTGGGACTTACAAGATGGTAATAATTCAGTTCCTAATTAATGCTTTATTTTTCCTAAGAGATTAGTAATTGAGTAATATCTGCTAAATATTATCACAAAGTTTGCAAGCTGTGGTTTCCACAACTCATCTTGTCCTCTGCCTAATACTCTTCTCTCTTATACTTGTTTTCTCTCCTCCCTCTTCCCTCTCTCCTCTCCTCTCTCTCTCTCTCTCTCTCTCTCTCTCTCTCTCTCTCTCTCTCTTTTACTGATTTTTCATTATTTCTAATAGATTAATAATAATGTTTCTGTGATCCTGTCTTTACATGCTTTCAGTAACCTAGCATGAAGTATGTCTCTCTGATTTAGGGTTATTAACTCACATATTATAGCTGCATGTGCTCTTGCATCTGTGTCCTGTCTCATGTCTGATTTCCTTCCTTTGTGTCACTTCTATCCTTACTATTTGCATAACACTTTCCTTAATGGAGAATATAGCAATTGGAGTTGAGTCATCCTGCTGTTTTCTCTCAGCTGGTAACATTTGTCAAGGTTCCTCAAGAGCAAGTCTAGCCCTTTTTTTACTGAGTTACTTCTTCTACATAAAATAAAAAAGACCATTTTGGTGTTATTAGTATTTGTCAAGCTTTGCACCAGTCTTTTTAGGGCATTTCTGAGACCATTATTTTAGTTCCCAACTACATAACTTATTCAAAGAGATTAATCCATTGAAAGGACTCAATATCTCTCAACTGACTTGCTCTTGAGCTTAGAAATATAGAAAGGTCATTTCCGGTCCTAGCTACAAGGAGCACAGATGCAGATGATTCCTGATTGCTCAGCTCTACTTTAGCTGTGCACACTTTTCCCTAGAAGTACCAAAGGCAATACCCCTACAAATTCATTTTATTACTGTTTTTGATGCCTTAGGCTTAAATCTTGGATCCCATTTCACACCAGAATTTATTTACCAACATAAACATGCACATCTCAGAGTCCTTTCTTTATCAGGAAAGAGAGCAGCAAACCAATCTATAGCGTTCCCATTGGCCTTAAAATCAGAACACATCAGGAGTGCCTTGTTAGATGAATTTAGCAGCAGGGAAGCCTGCAGCTCATCAGCTTTCTATTCCTCAAAAGTAGGTACTTACTGCAGTCAAGAGGAATTATTCCTGAGGATTTCTGGTCATGGGGATGTTTTCATTACCTTAAAAAAAATGTCAGGATAAGACAAAAGAAAAGTCCTCATATTTGTTTTCCCTTCAAATACTTCATTTGATTTAAATGTCCTTTGGTGGCCTCTCAGATTGTTTTAATAAGTAAGTGAAAATTATATGTTCAAATAAAATCCGGTTTGATAGTATTTTTTGTTCATTCGTTAGACAAACATTTAGACAATCTACAGTGGCTCAGGTGCTATGGTAGGTACATAGGTAGATATAAAATATAGGGGGCTCAGTTATGGCTCAGTTATGGAGCACTTGCCTAGTATATGTGAGGCATTGGGTTCAATTATCAGTACCACATAAAAATTATAAATAAATAAAATAAAAAGCTACTTTAAAAAGTGTAGGTCTCTGCCATCAAGGAGGAATCAAGTCATATTAATGGATAATGATAAGGATTTTGAATGACATACTAAAGGAAGTACAGACCTGATATTTTTGACAGTGTTCAAAAACACTTCATATTAGAATGACATAGGAAAAGAGAAGGAAGTAAATTCAGTGGTATTAGGCAGCTAATATGTTCAAGACTGATCACATACTTAAAAAAGCCATCTCACTTGATCTTTACCACTTTCCTTTTATATAGATAATTTTCCCATTTTTAGATTTAAAAAATGAGCTTTAACAGGTTAATAAACCTATCTACATCTTATGATAGAAGAAATACTAAAAATCTACCTGATTCCAAAGCAATTATGTATTCCACTACATGATGTAGCCTTCCAGGGGTCATTTGAACTATGTGTTAAGGGATGACTGTGCAATTTTTAAAAGAATATACCTCAAAGGAGTTTTATGGGTACAGAAGACAGGGGAGGTAATTCTAGTCAGAGGGATCAACAAGGTAAAAAGAAAGAAACGTAAAATAATAAAATAAAAAAAGGAAGAGAAGCTGAGGCTAAACTTGAATAATGATAAATTTCCCCACCAAGACCTAAGTAAGGAACACTAAGAATATTATAATTTTATGTTGTGCACTTCATACGTCTCCTTGCCTATTTGAAACTTTTAAGATATATTATAACCTTGATGTTTCCAGATAGAGAAATCTGATATATAGGAAATTAAGTAACTCCTTCAGGGACTTAAAACTAGGAGCTTGTGGAGTTGATAACAAATATAAACAATTGCTTTTATCTACTGCATAGTACTACCTCCTCAGTTTGGGTCACTAATAGAAGCTTCTTAAAGTTACAAGTATTATTCATGTGAGAGAAGAAATAAAATGCAACTACATATCAAATTTGGAATGCTATATGGATGTCAGAATGACTTGGCTTTATCATCTCTCATTTTGTCAACCATGAGAGTTTATTCAAAATATATGTTGTCAAGCAAAAACTAATTCTCACTCTTGCTTCATTTTTTTTCCTTTGGGTTTTGTTTTATAGAATAAATTTCCAAGATTTAGAAGACCATACCTACTAGCTCAAAATATTCAGTGTCTATTTATAGAAATATAATCATATGACAAGTCAGACAATAGAGCATTTATGCTATTCAAGGATTCCTTAACTTCTTTGACTGAGATACATGTGTGTCATCAAGAAATAAATGAACAAAGAGTCTGCTCCTTTTATGAAAGGGTAAGTTTCTGACCTCTGGCAATAATAACTGAAAATTCAGTGGAGAGAATGAACAAAATAAAATAAGTAAACAAATAATTCTGAAAAGTGAACAAAGCAGATAGATTATACCAAGGAGTTGGAATTTGGAGGATGAGACTGACAGTTTCCTGTTTTTTGTGGCCTTGTCTTGTGGGCAGTCACAAATACATTGGCAGAGGGGAATAGCTAAAACTAACAGGAAATTGACCATGTTTCTGGATAGAGGAATTAAATGAGGAGCATGGGGCAACCAGAGCCATCAGAGTGAGAGAGAATCCAAAAGCCAGTGATCAAAGCTGCTGCCAATCACAAGTAGGACAAAATTTGAAGTTTTAATCTCATCAAATTAATTGTTTTTTAGAATAGAACAATAGCACTCTTTGAAGAATACAACAGAATCAAGAGAGTCCAAAACATAACGTGCCCAATATCTAGGACATTATTCATAATTACAATGTACCCAAGGACCTAGAAAAATGTGACATTCTCAAGCATACTTTCAACAATGAAGAAGCTCAGAGATAACACAAAGTGCAAACTATACCTAGACATATAATGTAAAATCCTTAAAACAAAGAAAAAGAAAATATCCTGAAGGGTATCTAGGTTAGTTCCACCATTTAGCTATTGTGAATTGTGCTGCTATAAACATTGATGTGACTGTATCACTGTAGTATGTTGTTTTTAAGTCCTTTGGGTATAGACCGAGGAGAGGGATAGCTGGGTCAAATGGTGATTCCACTCCCAGTTTTCCAAAAAATCTCCAAACTGCTTTCCATATCGACTGCACCCATTTAGATGTTGATGGACCTTTATTTTATTAATTTTTTACATGCAGTGCTGAGAATCAAACCCAGGGCCTCACACATGCTAGGCAAGTGCTCTACAACTGAGCCACAATTCCAGCTGCTTGTTTGTATTCTTAATACTGCCATTCTGACTAGAGTGAGATGAAATCTTAGAGTGGTTTTTATTGCATTCCTCTAATTGCTAAAGATGTTGAACATTTTCTCATATACTTGTTAATTGGTTGTATATCATCTTCTGAGAAGTGTCTGTTCAGTTCCTTGGCCCAGGAGCAAATTGAAATGGCACATTATATACAAGGAAACACCAATGATCAGTAGAGAGTGGAGTATAGTAAAAGAGACAATGTTGTTTCCAGACCTACACTAAGAGAAATGCTGACAAACTGTCCTAATGTTGAAGGAAAATAATACCAGGAGGAATTTTGGGTCTTCAGAAATAAATAAAGATCAGAAGATCATTAGAAATGGTAAATAAATGATAACAAATAATTATTTCTCTTATTTTTAAAATACATTATACTGTCTAAAATAAAGATTATAGTATTTGGTAGGGTTTATAGTGCACATAAATGTAATTCATATAACAATGATTACATGTAGGAGAGTTTCGTAAAGGATAAATGGATATATGAAAGTATGTGAAGTGAAACAATATTATTTTATGTGAAGTGAAACAATATTAACTTAAAGTAGACTTTTAAAACTTATAAATGTATGTTTTAAATTCTAGTACAATCCCTCAAAATGAAGAGTTATGGGTAAAAAGGCAAAAGATAATTTTTATGGAGTAAAACAGCTTTTAAATAATCCAAGGAAAATTTAAAAAGGAAACAGAAAAACAAAACAAAAACCTAAAGAAGAAACAATGCAAATAATAAAATGATAGTTAACATTTTAGCCATATAAATAATGATACTAAATAGTAATGTATCATTCAGGGTATTAATCAATCAAAAAATGAAAAAAAAGATTTTCAATGGAAAAATCCAGCATACATTAACTTACTCAAGTGATCAAGGTTAACTTTACCATTAAGATATAGCAACATCATGCACTCCCCTATATGATATCTGCAGTGAACAAATAATTTCTGTATTTTTCTTGCCAAAATTCATTATCTCATCTAAATATCAGACAAATTTAAACTGAGGGATTTCATTGTAAGAAATTTGACTGGGTAGTCAACAAAAGTGAATAAATCATGAGGGAAAAGGAAAGACTATGGAACTATTAGACTTGGGAGTAGATAAAAGTAATTTAACAACTAAGTATGCTATAGGATCATTGACTGCATCCTGAAACAAGAAAAAAAACCTAGTAAATAAACTTGTGAAGCCCAATTAAATTTATAGGACAGCTGAATACTAACAGTAATTTCTTAGTCTGTATTGTGATATTATGTATGCATGCAGTATGTTAGCATTAGGGGAAGCTGAGCAAAGATTCTCTGGGAAAGTTATGAATCTTTTTCCTACTTTTAATTAAAGTCTAAAATATTTAAAAATCAAGTTTAAAAAGCATGAATGAATTCACGTGCCAATTAAAGGAAAAATATTACCAGAAGAATAATAAAGAAATAGTATGTTTTCTACAAAAATATACCCTAAATTTAAAGAAGTTCATAAGTTAAAAATAAATGGGTTTTTAAAAAAGAAACTCATAAAAATAGCAAACATATAAAGGCTAAAAAAATTCACGAATATCAGTAGAAGTACACTTAAAGTCAAAGAGGATTGATAGAGATAAAGAGGAATGTTTTATAATATATAAGGATCAATTTCTTGAAAAGAAATTGCATTCTTAGTAATTATTATTAGTGGCTATAATTATTTATTGATAATATAAACTCAAATAAATTAACCAATGTTTCAGTATAACTAATAATATCTTATAATTTTATTTTCATATACTAGCAACTAATAATTGGGAAATGAAAATTTTAAAATTCATTTACAATCAAACCAAATGTTGCATGATAGAACTAATTTTATAAGATACATACACTATCTCTTCACTCAAAACTACACAACATTACTGAGCTAAAGTATAGAATATCTAAATAAGTACAGGAATAAACGATGTCCATGGGTTGAAAACTTCGATATTTTTTTAACATATCTGTTCTCAAACAAATTAATTTAGAGTTAAAAATAATACAATGAAAATTACAAGAATATTTTAAGGAGAAATTAACAAGCTGATTAGAAAGTTTATGTGGAAATGCAGATAACCTAGACTACCTAAAATAATTTTCAAAAAAAAAAAAAAGAACAATTGGAGGACTTACTTCAATTGATTTCAAGGCTTAATTATAAGTCTACACCAAACAAGAGAGTGTGGTACTAACAAAATAATGTATACATATTTTTTAAAAATAAAAGCAGCCATTCTTAAAATGTGATCTTGGACTGAATTAAATATATTTCTCAAATAAGAACAGATTCCCCACTACCTTGTTATTACCATACTCTCATAAGTGAACCAGTGCAGTTTTCCATAATGTAAATTATCTGTAATATCTCAATGGGTTTATCACAGAAGCAGACATTAGAGACATTTGTAATTATAAAACATTCTTTTCTTAGTAATTTTTGGAGTATTTAAATATTTTCATAAATGTATGTTGTTTAGGTTAACACAGTAAGATTATTATTGACAATTTTATGAAAACTAATAAATATATATATATTTAAATTTCTCATTGTTAGTTTCTAGTAGTGTAAGTATTACTACATATAACTCATATAAACAACAACAACAACAACAAAGAGTGTTTAGGGTCCTCAGTAATTTTTAAGAGTAAATAGGATTTTTTTTAAAAAGATGAAAACCACTGGAAAGGAGAACACAAAAGTAGATCCATATTAAAATCCTGAAGATGTTTTTAACAAAGATACTAAGAAAATTTAGTGAAAAAGGACAGACTTTCCAAAGATTGTTTCAAGAAATGTTAGATATCTGTATGAAAAAAATACAAACACCTACTCTTACACTTTACCATACAAATAATAATTCTAAATGTATCATAGACTTTAATATAAAAAGCAACCATTATAAAACTTCTAGAAGAAAACATTTTAAAAATGGATGATATGAAGATAGGCAAATGTATTCTTGAGATACAAATCATAAAAGATAGTAAATAATAGCCTCTATCAAAAGTTAAATGTTTTTTTCTTTGAAAGATTCCTATATAAAAATAAAATGGCAAGTCTTTGATTGAATGGTAGGAAATATTGCAGTACATTTATTTGATAAAAATATTTTATATCTGAATAATAAAATAATGTTACAATACAATAAGATTACACTCAATAAAAATAAGAAGAAAATTACTTTGCAAATGAAAATATATGAATAACTAATAAATTCAAGAAGCCATGCTAATCATCAGTAGTCATCAGGGAAGGAAAATTAATGAGATAGACCCCATTGGAATGGTCAAATTCAAAAGGACCTACAATTCAAAGTCTTGGTAAGTATATGCAGCAACTAAGATTTTCATATACTGCATACAAGATTTCAACATGGTACAATCATTTTTGAAAACTATTCATCAGTTTTGTAAAGCAGTTAAACATATACATGTCATATGACCCAACCACTCCAGGTATTTTCAGAAAGATATGAAAATATAGGTCTAAACAAGGTTTGCACGTAAATATTCATAGCATTTTAATTCACAAAATTCAAAATCACAAACAACTTAAACATCAATTAACAACTAATTGGTTATATAAAATGTGATATTTTCAAACTAAGGAAGAGTACTTAGCAATAAAAAAAAGGGGGCAATTAAAAAATACAACAGCAGGAATCAACACAAAAGGGTATATATTCTGTGAACACTTTTATATAAAATTGTTAAAAATGATGACTAATTTATAGTAATACAATAAAAAATAAGAACAATGTTTGCCTGGAGCTATGGATAGCAGATCTAATAAGCTGTAATGTTGAAATGGGATGCAAAAAGTCTCTTGGGAATAATGGAAATGTTCTGTTCTTGACTGAGGAGGTGATTTCATGAGTATATACTTCTGTCACACAAATCAATTTGGATACTGTGTATTGCATGTATCATTGATAAACATGTTACAAAAAGAAGAAGAAGAAATTAGGAGGGCTTAGAATGTGGCTAAGTGGTGGAGTGATTGCCTACCATGCATAAATCAATGAGTTCTTCCAACCAAAACACACACATGCACATAAATACAAAGTTAATATTCTATCAATGTGACCTCTAAATAAATTTCTATCCAACATTTATTAGCACTCACACATTGGTTAGAATTACATATCCATACCACTGCTCAATTTACTCATTCAACAAATAGTATTGTTATTTGGAGCATATTGAAAGAAAAAGAATATCTCGACTACTTATATTCTGAACCTGGAAAGAATGGCACAATCAGAACAGATTGAGCCTTATTAAGGAAACATGCTCAGAGAGGGCAGCTTATCAATTTTTTTTGCCCGATAACATCATAACTGTGATTACCATTATTTGATGATCTACAGCCATTTCAGATACAGTATTACTTTTTAAATATTATTAATAGATTATGTTAATTTGGAACTTCACAATATAAAAAATGGGTTAGGTAAGCATAAGTAAAAAGTCATATTGTGAAATGGATCATGTGCATTTCATCAGGAGTCAGTTTAGGCAAGTATACTAATTATTATTATAAATACTACATATGTAGTATTTATAATAATAATTAGTATACTTGCCTATATACATATCTAATATGAACCAATTCTCATAAAAAAGAGTTTATAAAACTTTTTCTCATTAATGCATCTTAAGAGTCTTCTACTGTTTTTTTTTTTTTTAGTTCATTATTCTTTTGTTTTTGTCTGTATATATAATGGTTGAACTATTCATTGGAGAGAGCCTCATGGATACAGACAATACTTGACCCAGGATGGCATAGGCAGGGTAAAAAGTCGGAGTTTTCTTAGTGTTGAAATCGGGTCACTAAGATGAGAAAAGCCCAGTGGAGATGGGAGAATGAGAACAGATAACAAAGATTAGTTCTGTTTATTTATTGAGAGGGAGGAGAACACCTAATCCCCAAAGAGTAATCATTCAGATGCCTTTTTTTATGCAGAAATCCTATATACAACTGTTCATTCTATAAACCTCATAGATGAAGAGAAATGCCATGCTAGACTTGGAGAACCTGATATCTGCTTTGCTTTTGTATATCTTTGTTTATTCCTTGCTTTGTGATGCCTTTAAATGAGTTCATCAGGGATGAATAACCAAATTTTACATAAATTGCAGAGATTGGAGTTTGTTTTTGTTTTGTTTTGCAATTACTCATAGTTCAAAGTAGACTTTAGTTGGCTGTAAGTTTTAGTTATCATTATTATTATTTGTTTGCTTATTTGATTTTTTTTATTTTTTGGTACCAGGGATTGAATTTAGGGGCACTTAACCACTGAACCACATCCCCAGCCCTATTTTGTATTTTATTTTGAGACAGGGTCTCAGTGAGTTGCTTAGTACCTTGCCATTCCTGAGACTGGCTTTGAACTCTTGATCCTCCTGCCTCAGCCTCCTGAGATACTGGGATTACAGGTGGGTGTTCATGACCATGTCAGGCCTCATTATTGTTATTTCTGTTCACTTATTTGACATATTCAATTTTCACTTCAGTAGATGGGCTACTGGCTCAGCTTTTTCAGTTGTGCAACTCTGAACTGACCAAAGTTTTGCTACCAAAATCTGTGAATATCTCCATAATCAAAAGTGTGCACAAGAAATCAAGAGTGGCATGAAGAGGAATATCCATAAATCAGAAAACAGGGTAAAATTGGGTTATCACAACATGAAGGCCCATAAGCAAGAAGGAGCTGAAACTCAAAGCCATTGGATTAGAATGTTTGAGAGTAGGTAGTACTTCATTTGAACACAATCCTAGATTAGTACTTAAAATTGGGCCTACATAATACAAGATTGTGTGTTAGGGACACAGAAAGGATAGGCAGTAGAACTGCTGCCTCATTGAAAATTACAGAGGTCTCTTTCCCTTCAGTGTGTATATCCAGCCAACTATAGTTACTGCTTTCTCTTTTCCCTCTATGTACCTGCCTGCTCTGGACAACACTACTCTTTTCTGATGGTGGAAGAGATGAGAAGTACAGAGATTGTTCTTCTGTTTGCTCAAAAAGGAAATCTCCAGATTAAGAATGTCTTGGAAATACCTCTCCTTTGGTACAAGCATGATTAACTCCACAATACCTCTATGCTGCCATATTCAACATCCTACACATGTACAGCAACACAGAAGTGTACATTATCTCTCATCTTTTTTGTGCAGACCTTACTGTAATTCTGTGATGTCCTGTCAGTTTTAACTCATTGATCTTTAGAAGGTCCTATATTTTCAAAATACAAACTGACATCTTTACTCAAGTTTGAAGACAGTGGAACAAAATACAACAAAAGTTTTTCTTCGCATTTTTTTAGCTTTTGTATTACCTCATGTACTTGAATTCAAAGCATCAAAGAGAGGCAACAGTGAAATAATAAAGTTTGATTCCAGAAGCTGAGTTCTCATTTCCGATTGCTTAGCAAGTGACAAGAGCCAAATGACAATGTTATGGAATGGATCTCAAATGCCCCCATAAAGGCTCATGTGTTAAAGTCTTGATCCTCAATGCAGCAATGTTCGGAGGTGGGCTTTTGGGAAATGATTGGATCATGAGAGCTCTGACCTCATTGGGAAGGGGCCAAAGACTTTAGGAAGTGGGGCCTAGGTGGAGGAAGCAGATCACTGGAGGCATACCTCTTGGAATCACCTGGAAGGATACATCTCTTCCCAGCTCCTTTCTCTGTATCTGCTTTCTAGATGCCAAGAAGTGAGCAGCTTTCCTCTTTCCCATATCTCCATCATGATATTCTGTCTCACCACAGACCTTAACCATTGTGGCCATGGACTGAAACCTCTGAAACTGTGATTCAAAATAAATCTTTTTTCCTTTAAGTTAATCTTCTCAGACATTTTGTCATAGTGGTGAACATTTAACATTCTCTCTGCATCCTCATCTGAACTGGAGGTAATAATATCCCATCCAGTTACTGTGCAATATTCAATGAGGATTTCAGAATTTAGAGTGAATATACACAGAAAAACTGACAATATTAAAAGAAGTATTATAAAATAAAATTTAAAACTATAACACTTGGTAAATTCAGCAGAGTTCACACTAACTTAAACACTAGTAGCTAAAATATGGATTGTTCATGTTTAGCTTATTCTAAAATTAATAAGGAGATTCTATTCTCTGATAGTTTTTAAAAGTATAATCCTTAAAATATAATCATTTTTGGAAGTATGATTATTATTTACATGAAGAAAAAGTTACCCTCATAAGCTAAATATTGTATTAGTTTCTAGAAAACTATACCAAAAAAAAAAAAATCCCTGATATAGTATGTAAAAAGTTAATGTACATTGAAATACAGGAATACATGGGCCTATTTTAGGAAGATTAATAATATTATTTGTCAGAGATAACTATCATTATATACTGATCTAGTCCTATAAAGATCAAGTCACAGGGCTGGGTTTGTAGGTCAGTGGTAGACCGCTTGCCTTGCGTGCATGAGGCAGTGGGTTCGATCCTCAGCAACACATAAAAATAAATAAAACAAAGATATTGTGTTCATCTACAACTAAAATAATATTTTTTTGAAAAGCTGTTAAAAAGAAAGATCAAGTCACTTTGCCTCACTATACTATAGAAAAAGACAGAAAGTTTTTAATCAACTAGAGTTCAAAAGCAAAATGCTTGGTGCCTCTCTGAACATATCTGAGGAAGAGACAGGGATGGTCAACTTTGCTATCAGTCTAGACTTTGGTTGGCCCTGTAGCTATTGTTTTTGTTGGCTTTTTTTTTTCACTGATTTAAAGTTAGAGAAAGGAAGGATAAAGATCTTGTTTTTTTCATCAACAATTTGATAAATTTAGACTAATTTAGTACAACAATAATTTAAAATTCATTTTATTTCATGTATGATTTTAGTTTTCACATTATGACTGTGATCCTTTGAATAAAAACATCCCATGTGGATCTTCATTCTACTTTCTTCTGCCTTATACAACCTTCTCCTTTTTGCCCACCCAAATAAATGTATCAGCATCATGGGATAGAGACAATATTGCCTTTGACATAGAAATGCCTGGATGAATTTCAATGTTGTCATTTAATAGGTGTGTGACCTTGAGAGAGTCGTGTAGACTTTCCAGGTGATAGAAAAATATCTGTGTTACATGTCCAAATCTCAAGGATTTCTTCTAGTTCTAAACAGTTCTGTTTTTGTTTTGTTTTGTTTTGTTTTCTCCATCAACAAATTGTGAAGATTCTTTTCTATGGATGCCAACTATTATGATTTGGATCTAGAATGTCCCCTGAAAAGCTTATGTGTTAAACTTGGTCCCAAAATGCACCAATATTCAGAGGTTACAGCTTTGGGAAGTAATTGGATCATGATGGTTCTAACCTCACCAGTGGATTAATTCATTGATGGATTAATAATTTGATGGTATTAATGAGTGGTGATGGAAACTTTAGGAGGTAGTGCCTAGTTGGAGGAAGTAGGTCACTGGGGATGTGCCCTAGAAGTGTGTATCTTGTGCCTGGCCCTTCTCTCTTCCTCTTCCTCCCTTCCACCTCCTTTCCTTGCTGCAGTGAGGTGAGCAGTTTTCCTCTGCCACACCCTTCCACCACGATGCTCTGCTTTATCTCTGGCACAAATCAGTGGAACTGGCTGACTGTGGACTAAAACCTCTGAAACTGTAAGCCAAAGTACATCTTTCCTCCTTCAAGTTGATTATGTCAGATATTTTGGTAACAGTGACAAAAAGCTGACTAACATACCAAATGTTCTCGCACATTCTCTCTCACACATTTTGTGGAGCTTGGGAAATGTAGTTAAAATAAAGCTGAATACCCATGGAAGGTTTAGCTATAAGAAAATTGTAAAATTCAATACTTATAGGAAAAATCATGATAATAATATCACTTAAATTGAAACAAAAATTACTTTATTGAGATGAAAAGTTTTTTTTTTAAATATATGAATTGTGTTCACAATTGACAAACTACTGGAACCATCTAGGTGTCCATAAATGGATGAGTGATTATAGGAAAAGTCACATACACACACATTGGAATTTTATTCAGCAATAAAGAAGAATGAAATTATTTAATTTTCAGGGAAATGGCTGGACCTTGAAAACATTATTTTAAGCAAAATAAGCCAGAAAGTCAAGGGTAATATTTTGTTTTCTCTCATATATGAAAGCTGGAGAGGGAAAAAAGGGAAAAAAGTGCAAGGGGAGGAATCTCATGAAAATCAAAGAGAGATCAGTAGAAGAGAGGAAAGGAACTGGGGAAGGGAAGAGGAAAGGGAATGGAAGGGGGAAATACTAGGAACAAATTATGTTGCTATATTGTGTGCATATACGAACATTTAACAACAAATCCCACCATTATGTACAACTACAATGCTCCAATAAATATATAAAAGTACAGATTGTGCATATATCTGATCAGTAATTCATTATCAAGAAGCTGATTTCCACTGAGGAGTGTATACATTAACCATTAATAATAAAGAGAATTTTAGATAGAACAATAAGCTGTCAAATCCAACATGCCATATATTCTAAAATTCCAATGTTAGCCTACTGATTAATATGTTTGAAACCTTAACAAACAGATTTGTGAAATATCATGTGGACTTCTGATGTTCCAGGTTTAAGAGTCCTCTTAAGATAACAGATTTTCTGAATGTGAAGGCTCACTGACAGATTATAGAACTCTTCTATAGGTTAATAATGGTAGTGTTATGGTTCAGATGTGAGGTGTCCCCCAAAAGCTCATGTGTGAGAGAATGAAAAAATGTTTGGAGGTTAAATGATCGGATCATGGAATCTGAATCCAATCAGTGAATGAATCTACTGATAGGGACCTACTGGGTAGTAACTGAAGGCAGGAAGGGTGTGGCCAGAGGAGATGTGTAGATGGGAATATGCCCTTGGGGTTTATATTTTATCCTTGAGGGGAACTTTCTCTTTCTCTGCTTCTTGGTGCAGAGAAATTTGTCCATATCCTGACCTTTCTTCAGTCACATTATTCCACTATGATGTTCTGCCTCACCTTAAACCTCAGGAAATGTAGCTGGCTATGGACTGAAATCTCTAACACCATGGGACCCCAGATAACTTTTTTCTCCTCTAATTGTGCTTGTTAGGTCTTTTGGCCACAGCAATGAAAAGCTGACTAAAGCAAGCAGTTATTTTGGTAGCTTCAAAAGTAGAATATCACATATCATAGTAAAATACTCTAGATGCATCTTCACTGTCCTCTGGTTGCCTTTGCCCTTTTCCCCATTTAGTTATCACTGGATTTCTAGAGCTCTTGAACTTGAAAAAGGTTAGACAGCACACCACCAGAGCAGTTTGTGAGCATCAGCAGATTTAGCTTGTAATTTCATTGATCTATATGGGCTCACTGTTTGCAAACCAGCTGCTGCACTGTTCCCCCACAGCTACTGATCTCAGTAGCATTGATTTTCCCCCCTTACATTAACATAGCATTACTCCTTTAATGGGCAATAAATGACTGGATGTAAATACAATCAGGGCTGCAACAACAAAAGGAAAACGTCAGACTCATTTTTATTTAAGGGATTCTTTCCATTAATATTTGCCATAAAAATTATAACACAAATTATTGACAAAAAATAATGCAATTTTGATTTGAGTGCATTTTGTTCGTTTGTAGATATGTGGTGTCTGCCAAGTGGTCTTCTTTTCCCAATGCATTAAGCAGAGCAATACAATAACGGTGCTTTTATGGATACTGTAAATTTGCACTATTACCTTAGTACAGCTAAATTCTATTCATGAAAGAAAGCAAAAAAAAAAAAAAAAAACGGTTTAGACTTAACTCCACCTATGCTGAAAAGGAAGGCATTTATTTCTTATTATGTCAGCTGAATAACGAACAGCTTTAAGACATTTGTTTATTTCAGTAATAGTAGAGAAAATTTAATAATCTTTGACATAATAAACTAATTTGTATTAAGAATATAACCATACACACATCTTTCTGATGTACATTTGAAGTGGGTATTTTTCTGTATGTGCAGGGTGAACCCTGTTTAGAAAGTATTTCTTAGATTACCTTTCTAGAATTAAACTTTGTGAATGATAAATGTGAGAAAGAATATAAAAAGCATGACTTTTAAAGTTAATTATAAATAGATATGTTTTAGATAATGAGAGATGTGAAAAGAACTGAAAAACATTTTCATTTGTGGTTATCAATTCATTTAAAAAGGCCAATAATCATATTAATCCCAACCAATAATTTTAACTCAGAATAAAGCAGTGTAAACAATGCATTTATATATTTTATTTGTAAGTTTAAAATTTGGACTGTTTTCTGTTTATATGGACAATATATGACCATTGTTGCATATCCCACATAATCTCGATTACCAAGCTCAATATTTCCTTTTTTTCTTTGTTTTGAGATGGATAAAAATCTTTTGAAAGCAGCTTTCTCAGATGTTGTACTCTAGGACTCAAACAAATATAGATTGAATCTCTTAAAAATGTTACTAAATATGAAATCTTCTTTTGAAATTACCTATTTTGGGCCACACTTGAAACATCTCTATTACTTTTTCTCAACATTTGTCTACCAGTTTTCAAATTTCACTGAGGGTCAGGTACCATTATACATCAAATAAGTGAAAATGATCATTTATTTTCAGCAAAAATTTTACTTGCTGTTTTGTCCATTAGTTTCTTTTTATAAAATTCAGTGCTTTATATAAGAGTCTTAATTTGAACTGATTTCTACCAGAATCAATGGTAGAAAGATGGAGAAACTATCTAGAACATCTATAATACATTCCAGGGAAACTTAAATTTCAACAGTTTCATTGTGTCACTATTATTCACAAAAACATTTCTTTCTTTCTTTCCCTCTAAAGTCTCACCACCTTAACTTACTGTCTTTAATTCTCATCAGTGGTATGATCCATTCTCAAACATAAGACCTATAAATGATTTTAACATGAACATTACTTCATGGTATCGTCCAAAATGTTACCCAGAAACAATGAACTTCTGCAGAATCTCTGCCATCGTCACTGTGTAATTCTGCTACCTGCAACACTTACAGCATATCTTGCAACTCACGTTTCTCCTTCTGTCTGCTACATGCCAGTGGATTTTAAAGTATTTTTTAATGCTTTTGGAAAAAAATTATTCTCATTTCTCTTTGATCACCAGAAGAAAACCAGGAGAGAGGGACTTCCTCTCAGTTTTATGCTTCTGGATTTAGGAGAGAGAGAGAAATACTTTAAAAAATACAATCTATTTCACATCATTTTTGGAAGCAAAAATAGACAAATTTGTATATAACTATCTTAGATTTATTTTTCAGAATTGTGTGTAATAATTATTTTTATGAAAATTACAGCCCAAGGAATAAGAGAACAATTCTATGTGGTCCAACAAAATGTTCAAATATTTCTGACATTTCAAACACAGTAATCTCTTAATTCAACTATTTCACTAATGTATAAGGGTATTCAAGACCACACTGAAATGTTTTTGCTATGATTTACTTTCTCTTTGATACCAAGACAGACTATTTACAAATTATAATGCCATAAATATAATATTATTCAGAATCCTTATGAAACTAGGCTTTCTGGATTAATTTACTTAATAAATCTGCTAGTTAACAGAAACTATTTACTGAGTATCAGCTGGAAGTCAGAAATTACCAAGTCATGCAATCTCCAAAAATTTATAATCCAGCAAAATTTGCATAGAGAAGCTTTATTTGATATTCTCTCTCTCTCTCTCTCTCTCTCTCTCTCTCTCTCTCTCTCTCTCTCTGATTTCCAAGAACTAATGAGACACTTTTTTGTTTCTTGATTATATCTCAGACAATGGGTTATTGTCCTCATATCCTGGATGTACAAGAAAACTGTATCTTTTGGGTCCTTGTAGCTAGCAGAGTACACAGCTAATGAATGTTAGTGGGAAGGATGGGTTTTGCTTTCCAAAATATGTTGCACATTCCTCCGTGGGATCTTTATTCACCCATTGATTAAACAAATGGGAGTCCGTCAGAGAATTCCAAGGACACCCCAGGGTAAAATAGAGCTAAAAGAAAGGTTCTAGGCAAAGAACTTCCCAGGAAAACTTCTTCAATCATGCTGTTATTAGTTGAACATGTTATACCTCCAAGATCTTAAGCATGTGTGTTATGAAAACTAGTTTTTATCATCCAGATTCATAATATTTCTTGATAATCACTTTATCATTTCTTAACTTCTTTTGTAATATGAAGGGATATAGGAGCTTCTGCAAGGAATATAGAGCTTTGTGTCCTTATGCTTACAAAGACTCAGATTTCTTGCCTTTAAAATTAGCCAATATCCTCTTGCAGATATTTTTCTGTGTTTTCCTAATAGGTGTTCTGTAGGGTTATCATTCTTCTTTGAAAATCAAGTAGATATATTTCACTTTAATTTTATGTGGCCTCAGCAAATAGACACTCAAGCTTAAAACTATTAGCTACCTCATATAATGTATACCAAGTAACAGGCAAAATTTTAATCACATATAAACTTCATCACATACATTTTAGGTAGATACTATCCTATTCATTTTATATATGAGGAGATGAAAGCTTACAGAACTTAAATAAATTATCAAATCTAGTAAATTCTAGCAAAAGTAAATGACTCTAAGACTGTGAATGTTCAGACTATTAGTTCTCTTTAGCATAGTACAGTAGTATACAAATAATCTGTAACAGTATATTATCTAATTTATACTGAGCTCTGAACTCTGGGAATCCCTTCCCTTTTATGTAGAGTATATTTTATTCCTTGATTATGTTCTTGATAGATGAGGTTCCCATACATATGAGTTTCAGAAAGGTTTTATTTTCTTTCATTAGATTGGTCATAATCTCCTATCTAATATATTAATGATCTTTTTACATTTAAAACACTTTTTGTTATAGAAAATTTAAAAACAAACAAAATAAAAAATATGTTTGACCCACATATATCTATCTTACAGCTTCAACAATATAAATCTTGGCATTCTTGTTTCCTGAATCACTTCTCCATTCTCAGATTATTTTGAAGCAGATTAATGGTTTCAATGATTTCACATATAAGCAGAAGAGATATCATCTTTTAGATAATATCACCAAAATATAAAAACTTTTAAAATGTATATAATTATAATGCTATTATCACACCTTAAAAATAAGATTAAAATAATTTGTATAAAAATTTTTAAGTATTACTCGTGTTTGCCAAATAACATGTATTGTATCTATGTCATGTTCCAGTCCTATCTGAATATTTTTAAATCCCATCTAATAAATTTAAATATCTTTGGGTTTACACTCAAATTACGTATATAATTCTTTTCTTTCTAGCTGCACTTGGGCAGACCATTACCTAAAAGTTTTTGCTTGATTATTTGATTATTGTGAATTTTATAACTATCCTGTTAAACATTTACATTTCAAAATATTTAATCATAGTTTTATTATTACAATTATTTACAACTTGTATGTTCACAATCTTTGTGTTATCCACAATACAACAGAATTAGCTTATTCCAAGTTACTAAATTCTTCCTTGCTATTAATGCTAATGCTCCAGGAGTAAAAGCTAAAACCTAGGAAAATGACTAATTGCCAGGATTCAGTCATCAAAGACCTTAATAATTCCTGGAAAGCCTGGTCTGATTTTTCAACTGGAAATTAGGATTCCTAATATATTTGTAATATCTTGTCTCTCTCTTGTGTATCATTTACTATATCCATAGCTCTCTATCCTTGTTGTTAAAGGGGAATAACAAGATCATACACACACTTGTGCCATACAGAAATCGTGTGAGAAATAATACTCAGAAAAGACTTCAGAGCTTAGTCAAAAAAAAAAAAAAAGAAAAAGAAAAAGCACTTTGGAATATAAACACCATGCAATTATTCTTATTACTGTGAGCTAGAAAAATGCTAGCAAGAAATAGCATGATTATTGTGCTATGCATTAAGCCAAATAAAAAAGCAGGCTAGTGGGAATCCCATCGAAGATAAAAATTACTTTGACCAATCCTCCTTTCCCTCCAGCCACTGAAAGAAATTATTTTTATAGCCATGTTAAATGGTACCCTAACTTCCTTTCATTTTGCTTAAAATCTGTGGTACGGGAATTGTGCTTAAATGAAATTTCCATCAGCTTTTACATATTAAAAAAGCAAGTGCATTTTAATGCACATATTGAACATTAAATCATTTTTTGCTGCAGGTTATTGCAAGTAAATAATAATTGTAAAATAGATTCTTTTTGATAAAACAAAATGAAAATAGACTGCTAAATGTTCAGCTAGATTTTCTCATCATTTCATTAACAGTTCAACTAGGAAAGGTATTTTTATATTGATGGGCAGGAAAACCATACTCATCAATATTCATCCATATGCATATGTTGATATAGTGACTCTGGTATCTTAAGAGAACAGAACTACATAAAATGCCTCTGCCCTTTAAAATGACTTGTATAAACTATTTTATTAGTTTAACAATTGAATTGTCTTTCCATTTAAACACCAAATTTATGAAGCAATATACCAAATTTCAGTTAAGAATCAGTTTGCATTTCTACAGTCTTGTCTTTTCAGGAAACAGGAATTTGACCAACAGAAATTAATGGAACTGATTGGGTTCCTAGTGGAATAGCTACAAACTTCTCTCCTACTTTTGAGTCAGCTATAAACTCAAACCTTTTCATCACCATTTACTCTTCATACATTTATAAAACATTTTTTTTTCTTTTAAGTCCAACTGTTTTGCATTGTTACATATGGATTGCCCCAAAACCTAAATTAAAGTAATTATGCACTTTAAAACATTGTGAAACTGTAAAGATTCAGACTATTTTAACAACAAGGATAAGAAAACAGTAATACTTTAAAAGGACAGTTTCAGCTGGTGCTGACAAGGAACTGAGAATGCTACTGCTGAGCTTGCATTGCCCCCTATGGTTGCTATCTGACAGTTCTCATGGAAAAGAAGCAATATGCTCTTTCCTATGGGTGTACAATAGCACCTGGAACACCATGCTTTAGCTTTAGCTCAGTTCTGAATAAATACCTTATGTATCAATTCATATCCTAAATTTTTGAAATGTATATGCTTGACTTAAACTCTTGTTAATGCCATAAATTAACATATCACCAACTTCGTCACTTTAAAATATATTATCGACTTTGACAAATTCTCTAAATATGGTAGTGAAAATTCCTTTAAATAACAAACATTTTGATAGGTACTTTCAAGTATGGAGATCTGTGAGGAAGACACTTTTTTTTCCTGTCCTCTAATTTTACTTTCTGTCAATTTGGTACCATCCAGCACTGAGACATGAGTATAAATTGTACACACACCTGTTTTCACTCCCAAACTGGATGGTGACCTCTATAGAAACAGCAGCTTTGGATTATGTCATTATGTGGCTGCACAGTGATGGCAGAGTACTAGGCTCAAGGAAGCTCTCTGTCAAGCTAAGCTTATTGATATGTTCTCTTGTGTTTATTTTATTATTAATTATCTTAGTCCGGTTTCTAAGAATCAGAATATAATTAAATAAGTTGGATGCAGAAAATATATTAAGGGTGTGATCTCCAAGTGAGGCCTATATAAGAAAAATAAAAATAGGAAACAACTGATCACAGATGTGATCTTAAAATCTAGCTTAGTCCAGCCTTAAGCCATGCCCATGAGTGGGATAATGAATCTGAAGCATAAATTTCACCACAAAAGTGCCCTTCTGAGTTAAGAGAACCTACTGTACCTATGATTCAGTTGCTCTTTTTGAGCTGTGATTACTCTGATGATGTATGTTGGGGGCAGGGAGTGTAATGGCCTAGTTTGTAAACTTTATCTCTGGTTTTGATAGTTAATGGGTCTAATCCTTAGCTCTCAAAGCCATATGCACTGTTTTTCTATTCTACAGCTTTCATTAAAAATAAACACAACAGATAGGGTGTGCTAAATTACAGAAATTAATTTTCTCACAATTCTGGAGACTATAAATCTGAAAGATCTAGGTACTGGAAAAATTGGTTTCTCCTGAGGCCTCTCTTTGACTTGCAATTGGCCATATTTTCTCTGGTTTCTTACCTATGTGTATATCTCTTTCTGTCTTTTCCTTTTTTTTTTAAGGACACTAGTCATTTTGGATTACAGCCCTATTCCTATAACTTAACTTTAATTACTTCTGTAAAGGCTCTATATCTTAATATAGTCACATTGGAGATTAGGATTTGAATATATAAATTCAGGATAAGAGTACACAATTAAGTCCATAATACCATGTATCTTTCATTTTTTTTCTGACAGAGTACCACATATGGACACTGGTTTAAGGAGTATAATGCATTCTGTCCATCAGAAGCCCATTGTGATGAACTGGACACAGCTTGCTGATACAACAATGATAAGTAACAGGGGATTCTAGCTACCTTATTTATGCAACTCTCTGGTCCTACTGGAAATTCTAAGTCCTGAATGTATCATTTTGATCTTATAATGAATTGATGTTGAGCCAAACTTACCCAATATTATGATATGGTGGTCTGACATTACCTAGCATATGATGAGAAATTCTGGCTGCATGTTCATTTGATGTCTCACTGTCAGATGATTTACATCAGAAGAACCTAATAACATTCTAGGAGATATTTGTATAATGGCATATACTTCTGTCTTCCATTTGGCTTGTTTTTTCTGAAGAATCTCTGAATTCTAAGTTGCAACTCTTACTGGCACTTGCCAGAGTCTTCATGTAGCATACTTTTATACCATAAATACCCTAGTAACATGAGATCTGCCTTATAATTCCATATAGTAACAGGCACCTAGACTATTTGGACCAGTTATGCACACAGTTATAATATGCACAGAGCCATTTCTTACTCTGGGACTCATTGAAATCTAGCAGCTTCCAGGTCATCTCATGAATGGATTAGAGCAATATTCCCAAGTGCAGAAAACCTGCCTTCAAAACTTGAAGTCAGCCAAGAGATGATTCATAGTTGAAGAAAGTACAAGGAACAATCCCTTGTCCAGTACACATTGAAAGGAATATCCTGACATGACCTACACTACTAAACCACCCTTGTTAAAACAAACAAACATTAAAAGGCTTTTGCACAACAAAGAAAATAAGCATGAAGACAGAACCTATAGAATGAGAAAAAATCTTTGCCAGCTACTCTTGCAATAGATGACTAATATCCAGACTATATAAAGAATTCAAAAAACACCCAATCAATAAATGGACAAATAATCAAAACAGAATTTCTCTAAAGAATAAATGCAAATAGCCAAAAATTATATGAAAAAATTTTGAACATCCTTAGCAATCAGATAAATGCAAATCAAAACTACACTGTATTTCATCCCTCTCCAGTTAGAATGGCAATCATCAAGAATACAAATAACAATAATTGTTGGCAAGGATGTTGGGGTAAAGGTACACTTAAACATTGTTGATGGGACTGCAAATTAGTACAACCACTTTGGACAGCAGAAATAGATTACTCAAAAGACTAGGAATAGAAACACCATATGATTCTGCTTCCCACTCATTATTTATCCCAAATAACTAAAATCAGTATACTGTAGTGATACATGCATGCCGATGTTTATAGCAGTGCAATTCACAATAGCCAAGTTATGGAACCAACCTAGATGTCCACAATAAATGAGTGGATACCATACACACACACACACACACACACACACACACACACACATACAGTGGGATTTTAATATAAAGAAGAATGAAATTATGGCATTTGCTGGTACATGGATGAAATTGGAGAACATCATGTTAATTGAAGTAAACCAGTCATAGAAAGTTGAAGATTGATTTTCTGTTGTATGTAGAAACTAGAGAGAAAAATATAAAAGAAATAAAAAACAAATCTTACAAAAATAAAAGGGACATCATCAGAGTTGAGGAAAGAGATTAAGAGGGAATGAGGAGAGAGGGGAGAGCAAAAAACTGTACTGAGGGGAAAAATGACCAAATTATGCTATGGCCATGTAGTAATATATTACAGTAAATTCCACTTTGATATATAATTCCAATATACTAATAATAATATTAACAGAAGGGAAATCAGTAAAATAGAGCAAGCAGATCAGGGAGAGGGAAGAGGAAAAGGAAAGGGAACTTACTGAGGAATGAGATTGATCAATTTGTTATGTGCATGTATAAATATGGCATAATGAATTCTAGTATGTATAATTATAATACACCAATAAAAATAATAAAGATCTGCATCTTTAAGGCAGCCTGAATATTTGTAGTCTATCTTCCACAGGGTGATGTGTTTGTTTACTCTAGGCTATTGAAAACCATCCCCCATCACAATGTTGATAGAAGGTTCCTGAATATCTGTGAATTTTTCCCTCCTTCTTATCTAAATAAGAGATTTAACTGTGAGTGTATACTGCTGCCTGTCCCATGTGAATGTTAAGGACTTCTGATCTGCTTTTTATTTGTGTGGAAAAGAACATATTCTATAACTCAATAGCCATATGACACACATTCAAACTTATCCAGTTGGGCCTGCCATTTGGTTAAGAATGTGAAAATCCACTGTCATCTTTCATGATACATTTGATTCTGCATAAACTAGACCAACAAATTAAATAAATATATAGTGGATTCTACATCCTTATATCCTTTAAGATTGAAGATAGCACTAATCTCACACATTCCCCTGCGGATACAATATTGTTTTGTATTTATTATCCTGGCTGAGAATGAGTTAGTGGGAGAGTTTCAAGGGCTTCTACATTTACTGCAGTTGTTCCTCTTGAAATATCAAGAAGCTCTTTGAAAGTTCTGTCAACTTCAGTATGTCCATAATGATTATACAAACCAAAAAAACTGACTGCCAAATGGATCTCTGGAACCATAGATCCAATGCAAGACAAACTCAGGCCAGGAATCCATTATTAATTGTTCCTATATGTTTCTTTCTTGGAAGGGGGCTGTGAAAGTGTTTCCATTCTCTTGTTTTAACCGTCAACTTGATTGTGTACTCAACAGACCTTTAAAGATTTGCTATTGTCCTTTCCCTAGTGTTTAGTTATAAAATAAATGATCTTTTCCTTTGGAAAAAAACTAGGGAAAAGTACTGTATACAATTTTCATTTTGTCAAAAAGTATCTCTTAATAGAAGGGAAACTATCTCTCCTTAATTTAATGTATTGTGCTTCTAATAACTGTATAAATATGTAGTATATACTATATAGAGAATAGATAAATTAATTGATGTATCTATCCAAAATTAGATGAACCAAGAAAGAATGTGCAGAAAATTGAATACAGGTAGCCCAATAGAAGATTGTAATCTTTTGCTAAATTTTCAACATGCATACACATAGTAGATAGTAAATTCAGAATATAGAATAGTGTTATCTATCCATACATCCATGCATGCCACGAGAGTAAAACTCTATAACATATAATATTTTACACATCTGTCTTTCTACTTGCTGATAACACTATACTATGCTAGTCATCTCTAAAATGGATTAACTCACCAAATTGCCATTCCTCCCCACCTCCTTCTACAGTAAGTATTTCCAAGTTATGTCGTGCTTACCTACTATGGTCTTCTGACCTCTGCTATTCCAGGAACTGTCAACCTCATTGTTACTAAGGAGACCAATTTGGTTTTCTACAGGTAGTTGAGGCTGAAATAGTATAGCCCCTAACAGCTTATAAAAGATGCTGGCATCCCCTTCACCATGGTGTATACTCTAGTTTATTCCAAGAAAACAAAAATTAGAAAGGGGATTTTCAGGAATTATGTGGTAAATCTTTTCTATAATGCTCATTTTAGCTGAGTCTTTGCTTATTTGTACCAGTCTAGAACAGCAGTCTAGCATTTCTACTACATGAAATACACCTTTTAAATATAGTGGCATTTAAAGCCATTGCTTTTCAAGCTCTCAAAAAGCTTCCAAGCAATATTTAAGAACCATTTCCAAGGTGTGAAGTTCCATATCATAGAAGGAGTCTAGCATATTAACACACTCTCTTATTCAGCTTTATATTCCACCCCACCAACCTGATCCAAAGCCATCAAAATCCTGTCCTCGTGATAATTTCCCCAGCTACTATATCACTTTTTAGCTATTCCTGCAACTCTTTTCTTACAGCCCTTCCCTCTCTTGGCAGATTCTTCACTTTGCCCACTGGGTTATGCTAAGATGTGATCTCAGTCATTGTTTATGTGGCCAATAGGGGAAAAGTAGGTGGATCCAGAAATGGTTAGTATTATATTGAAAGGAACCTGTGTGCCTCACTTGAGGCTTCTGCAAAGACTTCAAGCAAGAGGTGAGAGAGGCTCTATCATATAACAAAGGGACCATTGTATCACACAACCTAGAAGTTTCAAGGGGAAGCTAAAAATCCAAGGTTCTGTTTGTATACATACTCAGATAATAGTAGTCCAAATTTCAATGTCTCTTTTTTTTACCTTTTGTAGTTTCAACTTGAGCATATAAGACTTTCTAAGTCTAAGTAGTGAGATTTCTCTGGAGTTCTGTGACTTTTATAATTAAGTTCTGTACCTGGTCTTCAGTTCATCTGCCTTTCGGTTACAGGAGTTGAAGATCTCTTTAAATGCTGCCAAGAAAGCCCTCTGACTCTCATACTTGGCTTTAAATTGGTGATTGATTGCCCTGAGTCTGTTATTTCATTTTATTAAAACATCAGTGGCATTGAGATAGCTTCTCAGTTCTACAGTCCCTATAATTTATATTTCTATTGTGCCTTCAATGCCAAACATAGTGCAAAAACTAGTATATCCCATCCAAGTTGACCTCAATAACAACCTTAGTAATTACACTGTGGCTACATTCCAGAGGCTATGCAAACTCTATATTTCATCCATGAAGGCTGGGGTAAGTCACCCCCCAAGTTTCTAATTACAGGATCCCATTCTTGGAGTTTGATTCCTAAGACTACTTTTTATATTATCTTAAATCATTTTCCTTAGAAACAACCTATCCAGGGTTTCTACTGTTCCATTGAGAAAGATTTTGTTGTTTGTTTTATAATACCTATAATGGGGAGTAAAGTAGGATAGAAAAAGAAAGAGCTAATCAAGAATGTGGTATCAAGTAAAATATAGTATTGGCCTATCTATTTGGCTTTCAATAAGTCTGTAATATAAATCTCACCACAGTGTTGTCCCCACTTGAGGCAAGGAAGTTAGACTTCTGTACACCTGTATCTGTCAAACATTGTCTACGTTCCATTGTTGAAAGGAAAAGGAGTTTTGAAATCTCCCTGGCTAGATTGCTCCTATCAGCCAAGGACAGTACTCAGGGTACAGGACATGGGGTGATGGGGAGCTAGGAATTGTGTGGGTGGAAGCTCTGATATATTTGCAACAATACTGACAGCAAGTGAGAGATGGATGCAGCAATTGAGGAAAGGGGAATTAGGTGAGGCACTATAGATTCTAAGCTACCTCGGAAAACATTTTAATCTATCATCTTTTTAAAATAAATTCATCCAAAATCTATTAGAATATAGAAAAAAAGATATTATACATACAACTTTCAATATATTCAAAAGTCTCTGAAAACTTGTTTTAACATGAAGGAATCAGAAACATTCATATATGATATCAAACTGGGAACTAGAAGTGACATTACATGGCACTCTTTTTGAGAGGACATACAAGAAAAATTCATTTGGCTAGCAACGTAACTCCATTTTTGCCACCTTCAGGAGTGGCTACCAGCCAATAGCAACTTAAACTATTCAAACACAGGTGGGAACTTAAAAGGTAATGAATTCAGAAAATCAAGCTCTTAAAAATTATAAAATTTGCATAATCATGGAAGACAGTTTTAAAAAAGCTTTTGCCAAAGATATTAATAAATTTCTTTGGAATAATAATAAACCTTATTGGAACAATTCTATACACAATATATTTGAGTCTTTCTATATAAAAATGAAGCATGTTTTCAATATATTACTACTTTTATTTATGTACTCTTACCTATCTGTCTAGTATTCCACTCCTGTAACCAACCTAGGAATCTGGCATTCTTAGGCATGACCAAGAAGTCAAATACCTCCATCAGTAATATATCACCAAGCCAGTCCATTCCTATGAAGCGCATTAGATATTTTCATTGTCTTTCTATTCACTAAGCTTAAATGCCCAATATTTCATTTTAATTATGATATGAGTCTCTATATTTCCTATAAAATATCACTGACATAATGGGAAAATGGAAATACAAATTGGACAACACACACATAAATACACACAAACACACACAAACACACACACTTTAGATTGCTAAAATGCAGAAGCTGTCAATCAATGGTCAAGAAACGTTTTTTTTTTTTTTTCCAGAAAGTTGAGAAGGAGAATGATTTAAATGAAAGGAAAATCTTATTATCCTATTATTTGGTAATTAGAAAATGAGTTGATTAAATTTCCCCAACACAGCTCAGGAAATTCTCAAGGTTCACACAGCAGGACATAAAGCAAGATAGCTTTGAGACAAGTCTACCTCCAAGAAGTGCTGACATTTATTTATATTGGACTTAATCTGCTGCAGTTTGTACCAAGTGAAGTTTGCATGTTATCATGGTTTTCTTCAACAAGGAAAATTAGGTGAATAGAAAGAGGAAGACAGATTTGAAAGCCTGTAACTATAAACAACCTCAAGAAATCCAAAAGGAAATAAATAAATATTAGATAGAACTGTGAATATCTCTTACACACTGACCACCACTACTTCCCTCGTCTTCCTTTCTACTGGCAACTGCACCTTTGAACTGTTGTGGACATCATAAAGTTCCCACCAATAGGACTGGAGAAGAGAATGTGCTAAGGTGTATTTGATGAGGAACAAACCAAAGGACACTGTAAATCCTATTACAGGGCACATAGCAGTGAGCCTCAACCTCCTCTTGAGACTTTCAAGACTTGAGAATAAATGCTATATCACTGGCTCTTTGAGTGGTCTCTTGATGAGTCTCACCTACTGGTCTGTTACATATATGAGCTTTCCCCTCAAAATGTATGAATTACACAAGTACCAAGTCCACCATGAACACTACAGCAATATCTATAAAGTAGTAAAGTGGAAACTACTTGAGATTATCAATAAATAATCATTGAAATAAGGATTACTCTTAGTTACTGTTAGCGGAAATGAGTTAATCCAAATTAAGATGGGAAAAGCAAGATATGTTTGAGGAAAAAAATAGGCAGGAGAAAGGATTTACAGCATGGCAACATTTTATTTAGAAACTCTAAACATGTTTAAGCAAATATAATGTATAAAATCCATATATTGAGTATATAATGCAGGAATAGAACAGTATCTGAAAGAATATATAACAAAATGTTCATAGAGATATATATGGATGGTAAGATCATAGGCAATATTTTACTCTTTATATTCTTTATTGCATAAATGTTTACATTTTTAATCAGAAAAACATCAATACAAATGTTTCTATCCCTCATGGCAGCTTACCATATGGTAATGATAAAAATGTTGATGTTCCACTGCTATGCATGTGGACTCTGTCTTCAATGTGTTCTTTTTCTGTTATTCTAAGATAATACTTTACAAAAAAAGTTGAGAATCCAATAGAAAGATTATAACTATTAGTCAAGACAGAATTTGCTTCACCCTTGGGTTAAATGCTTCCCCATTGTGACTATAGATTGGTGTCATTTTGGCAGATGCTTACATAACAGGACAACTTCAGTGTGATGGTCCTATTTGTTTTATGTGACTGTGCTAAAGCAATTTACATCTTTGAAGTTTGGCTACTTGGTTATTTACATAGCATATATTTCAGACTTCTATTTCTGGTAATGATGGATGAAATAATTCCTACTAACACTACTGCTAAAGACCCTAGAAAAAGCAAGATAAATATTCAAATACTTGAATGCATTGGAGAGCTCTGAAGGCCAAGATCTGGGAGAAGCTGAAACCTAGACAAGTAATCTTGGCAACTGAGCCTACTTTTTCCCTAGGGACATCTGTAATTCTTGAAAAGTTGGCACAATGTCTAAGGAGATAAGTAGCTTTTTTGATAAGAGTCAGGATGAATTGCAAGTACTTCTCTCTTTCAGGGACTGATGCCCAGCTCTGATTCATCTTGATTCTTGAGCTTGGGTAAAGGTGATCACAGACAACAAATATTTCTGGTTGCCTGACATAGCAAAGTTAAATCTCTTTTAAAAAAAAATAAATGATGATGCATATCAATTTAAAAATTTTCATCAGGGATACCTTCCTTTAATATTTCCTACAATACAAATCTGATGATGATGAAGGCTTTCAGTTTTGCCTTGATTGATAATAAATTCATTTTACTTTCATTCCTGCAGAATATATTTTCCCTGGAACAGAATGCTATTGCTATTTTTCTTTCAGTATCCTGAAGATGTAATTCCATTGTCTTCTTTCTCAGTTTCACTGTTCACACAATAAAATCTCTGATGCTCAAATTTCAAAGTATTCTAACCTCTTAAATCTATTCTAATATTCTCAGCAAGACAATAATAAATAGATTGGGTAGATTCCTATAAGTCTCCATTAAATGTCTCCTGTTCCTCAACATCAACTCATTCATCATTTCACTGTACTGTGGCTTCTATCCCTAACTTCTGAAATTGTTCTCATTAAAAAACAATAGCATCTTCATTGTTAATATGAAGAACACAAAGTAATGCTATTTTGTTGTTTGCTCAGAAGCAATGCTCACAGTAATGGCTCTTTTTTATATCTTTATTTTTTTTATTTTTATATGGTACTGAGGATTGAACCCAGTGCCTCAGAGGTGCTAGGCAAGCACTCTACCACTGAACTACAACTCTAGCCCCAGTCAATGGCTTTTTATGCTAGATTCCCTCACAGCACTCTCACTCATTCTCCTTGTCTCTCTAAGCAGTCCTTGGACTTTAACTTTTTGTCCTCCTCTTTCTGTTACAGCTTACCCTTTGGTCATGTAGACAAGCCTTTTAGTTACTTGATGTTCCACAATCCCCTAACCCTTCATCTAGTATCTCCTGCCTAAAACTTCCACTCTCTTGCCATGGAGATAAATTACTTTTTCAAAGTAATTTATATTAACCTTGAATCTCAGTTTAAATTCTATTTTCTCAGAGAGAGGGAGGAGAAAAAACTTTCCTATTGCTCATACTTGGTTAAGAGCTCCCAAATTTTAGTATCAACCACTTGATTGGAGATGTTTTATTTTATAATTAATTACTGGCTTAATTATATTTAATATTTCTCACTAGAATATCAACACTAAGAGCATAAGAACATTTTGTTCTTTCTTGGTTCTACAAGGCATAGACTATATAGCCTTAACTAGTGAATAAATCTATACTATTCCCTCCTTTCTCTATATACCATTCCAGTCCTTATATTAAGCTTTTATTACAGAATTTTTGCAAATAGTCCCCCAGAAGATGTATATGTCTTTTACTGTCTCACATTTCAATCTACAAAATGCTTTCAGATCAATGTATCTACTTGGCTTTGAAATACTGTGGTTCCTCTTCTTTTCACCAAACACATATTACTGGGTAATCTTATTCAATAATCATGTGTATGTTTTCTAATGTGTCTTCAAATACATACACAAATATGTAGGTGTGCTTGTGTTTATATATATGTGAAAGTATGTATATGAATGTGAACATACGTACTGTCAAATCCAATATATTTTACATATTTATTATATATGAAGACTGAGGCTTAAGGATAAGAGATAAGCACTTATAAATATGGAAAATAAATTATATTGTGTGCAACATGTTGTAGTTACGTATTTCGAAATAAATGTTAATTTATGCTACATGTGCAACATTTGTTATATAAATAAATGTTTGATCATAACAAATTTTCTGCAATGCAACTCACTATCTTCCATATCTCTAAGTTCCTGTTCCCTCATTATTAAGACATGGGGAATGATATTACTATTACAATTATGAAATATTTTATTCTCTTTATTTCCTCAATTTAAATTTTCTACAGACTTGTCTTGGTTACTCTATCAGATATATAAGTTGTCAACCCTACCACACCACCAAACTTTTCCTCGTTTTTGTATTAACACATCACTGTTTTGTAATGAATTCTATTCCTTCATAATACTTTATGAAAGAATTATGCCCTAATTTAGGCCGTAATTTACTAATTTGTGAAAGCCTTAATGTCAATGGACTAATATAGGGATGTCTAATTTTACTGTGCTTTGCTTTACTGTCTTCTACAAATGTTGATTTGTTTTAAGAAGTTGAAGGATTGTGGCAACACTGCATTGAGCAAATCTGTCAGCACCATTTTTCAACAGCGTGTGCTCCCTTCATGTCTTTGTCACTTTTTGGTACTTCTTGCATTTACAAACATTTTTGTTATTATTTCTTTTGTAGTGATACCTGTGATCAGTGATCTTTGATGTCACAAGCCTCACCCAAATAAGGTGTCGGACTTAATAAATGTTGTGTGTTTAACTCCTGCACTAGCTAACCTCTCCCCTGTCTCTCTTCTCCTCCTCATGCCTCCTTAGTTCCTGACACACAACAGAATTGAAATTTGGTCAGTTAATTGCTTTGAAATGGCCTTAAACTGTTCAAGTAAATTATAAATCAAAGACCAAATATGATTAAGTTTCATGAGGAAGGCAGGCCTAAATCTATGTCCCTTTCACTAACCAGTCAGCTAAGTTATGGCTTCAAAGGGCAAATTCTTGAAGGAAATTAAAATTGGTACTTTTGTAAATACACAAATAATAAGAAAGTAAAACAGTCTTGCTGCTGGGATAGAGAAAGCTTTAGTGATCTGGAGGGATCATCAAACTGGCCACAACATTCCCTTGAGCCAAGTAAAAAAACAAGGCCCTAATTCTGTTTAAGTCTATGACAGCTGGAGAGGTGAGAAAGATGTAGAAGAAAGTTTGAAGCTAGCAGAGGTTGGTCTATAAGAGTTATGCAAATAAATCATCTCTATTATATAAAAGTGGGGTTATGGAAATAAGCTGTCTCTATTATATAAAAGTGCAAGGGGAAAAGAAAGTGGTGATGCAGAAGCCATAGCAAATTATCCAGAAAGTTTAGCTTAGGTAATTGAAGAAGGTGGCCACACTAAAAAAGAAAATTCAGTGTAAGATGGAATAATCTTATATTGGAAAAAGATATAATCTAAGACTTTCATAGCTAGAGAGGAAAAGTCTACACCCGGCTTCAAGGATTCAAAGCACAGGCTGACTCACTTGTTAGAGGCAATGTATCTGGTAACTTCAAATGGAAGATAATCCGTATTTACATTCCCCAGCTCCTAAGAGTCTACTTTGCCTGTGCTCCATGAATGGGAGAACAAAGCTTTAGTAACAGCAATCTGTTTGCAACATGGGCTATTGAATATTTTAACTACACCATTGAGTCTCATTGCTCAAAAAAAAATTTTTAAATAACAAATGATTCCTTTCAAAATATTACTGCTCATGGAAAATGCACCTGGTCAACCAACAGCTCTGACAAGAATGTACTATAAGACATGTTGCTTTTATGTCTAGTAGCACATATTTGCAGCCAATGAACAGGAATAATTTTAAAATTTCAGTCCTATTATTAAGAAATACATTTAGTAAAGTTATAGCTGACATTAAGAGGGATTCCTCTGATGCTTGTTAACAAAGTAAATTCAAAATTTTTGGAAAATATTCACCAATCTAGGTGCCATCAAGAAAATTTGTGATTCATGGTTTGGGGTCAAAATATCAACATTAACAGGAAAAAATTGATTCCAACCCATGTGTATGACTTCAAGGAATTTAAGACTTCAGTTAAGGAAATAACTGCAGATGTGGTAGAAACAGCAAGAGAACTGGAATTAAAAGTGGGATTTTGATCACTAGAAGAGTAATTAATTAAATGAAAATCAAGACTGAATTAAATATAGCAAACAAACTAAAATGGCAGGAAATAACAAATATCTATTCATAATAAAACTGAATGTAAGTGGCCTCAGCACCCCAATTAAAAGCCACAGATTGGCAGAATGGATTGAAAAACAAGACTCAACCATATGCTTTGCAGAAGACTTATCCCATAGGCAAAGACACTCATAGGCTGAAAGTAAAAGGATAGAAAAATATATTCCATGTAAATGTAATCTGAAAACAAGTTAACAAAGCAGATTTCAAGTAAAAATTAAGCATAAGAGACAAAAAGACAATTACATACTGCTAAAGGGAACAATACAGCAAAACAAAATAATGATAGTAAATACATGCCTCAAATGTCAGTGTACCTACTTACATTTAAAAATAAAACAAAACAAAAAAACCTTCTTCACATTAAGTTCCAGGTAGACCCCAATAAAATAACACTGGGTAATTTTAACACATCCCTGAAAGCAATAGGTAGGTCATCCAAACATACAATCAATAAAGGTACTTCCAACCTAAATAATACTATAAATCACATGGATCTAATAGACATATAGGAATATTTCACACTCAAATAGCTGAAGTTACTTTCTTTTTAGCAGCTCATGGAATCTTTTCAAACTAGACCATTTATTAGGTCACAATTAAGTCTTAGCATATACAAAAATTTATTGATATAATTCCATGCATCCTATCAGATCATAATGGAATCAAACTAGAAATCAACAATAAAAAATTATAAAAACAACACAGATATTTTATATGAGGAATAGATCATAAAATAAATAAAATAAATCAAGAAAATGTTATATGAGAATAAGAAAAGAGATACAACATATTAAAATCTGTGGAATAACATGAAGGTGGTTTTAAGAGGAAAGTTTATAGCATTGAGTGCTAACATTAAAAAAAATAGAAAGATTACAAATAAAATCTAATGTTTCACCTCAAGGCCTTAGAAAAGGAACAGCAAACTAGAGCCTGAATCAGTGAAAGATAAGAAATAATTAAGATCAGAGTCAAAATTAATAAAATTAAAAATAAAAATCCCAAGGTTCAACACAACAGGGTTAATTCTTTAAAAAGAAAAATGTGATTGGTAAATCCTAAGCCAAACTAACCAAAAGAAAGAGAAGAACCAAATAAACAAGATTAAAGATGAAAAAGGAGATATCACCACAGATACTTACAAAATGCAGAGGATCATAAAAATTACTTTGAAAATTCTCCAAAAAACTGAAAAATCTAGAAAACAGTGACAAATTTCTAGACACATATGACCTGCCCAGATTGAACCAGGAAGATATAGAAAAACTAAACAGAACAATATCAAGCAATTAAAAGCCTTCCAACTAAGAAAACACAGGACCAGATGGATTCTCAGTTGAGTCCTACCAAACCTTTAAAGAAAAACACCAGTCTTTCTCAATTTATTCCATAAAATTAAAAGAGAGGTAACCCTCCCAAATACATTATATGAAGCCAGTATAACGCTGATACCAAAACCAAAGACACACCAATGACAAGACAACTGCAGGAAAATATCTCTGATGAACATAGACTCAAAAATCCTTAATAAAATGTTAGCAATCTGCCTTCAAAAACATATCAAGAAGATAGCACAACATGATTAAGTGGGTTTTATACCAGGGAAGCAAGATTGGTTCATTTAAAGAATAAGAGACTCAGAATAGCCAAAGCACCTGAGCAAGAAAAGCAATGCATGAGGCATCACAGTACGTGATCTCAAATTATACTACAGAACTATAGTAACAAAAACAGCATGGTGTTGGTATCAAAATAGACACAAAGACCAATGAATATAATAGAAGATACATAGACAAACCCACATACTTACAGTCAGGTAACACTTAACAAAAGTGCCAAAAGCATATATTGGATAAAAGATAGCTTATTTAACAAATAATGCTGAGAAAACTGGATATCATATGTAGAAGAATAAAGCTAGATTCCTATTTCCCACACTCAACAGAACACAAAGCAGAACAAAGATTTAGGAAATAGATCATTAACTTTGCAACTGTTAGAAGAAAGCATATGGTCTACACTCTAACATATTTGTGCAACATATTCCTTAACTGAACCCCTAAAGCTCAAAAATCAAAACCAGCAAATTGGATTGCATAGAATTAAAAATTTTTCACACAACAAAGGAAACAAGATCCCCAAAACAGCGGCTATAGATGGAAGAAAATCTTTGCCAGATACTCTTCTTATAGGAATTAACATCACAAGAACATAAAGAACTGAAAAATATTAACACTAAAATTAATGCAAAAGTGAGTAATGCAGTCAATAAATGGACAAAAGAACTAAACAGACATGTATTCAAAGAAGAAACACAAATGACCAATAAATGTATGAAAAAATGTTCATCTCTAGCAATTAGGAAAATGCAAATCAAAACTAAGCTATGATTTCATCTCACCCCAGGCAAAATGATAATCATCAAGAATACAATAATAAATGCTGGTGAGGATGTCTGGGAAAATCGTACATTGTTGATGGGATTGCAAATTAGTGCAACCACTAGGGAAAGTAGTATGGAGATTTCTAAAAAAACTAGGAATGGAACCACATGACCCAGAAACCGCACTTTTTGGTATTTATCCAAAAGAACTATAGAATCAGCCCAGGTGCTAGTCAATAGATAAATAGATTTTTTAAATGTTTTATATAAACACAATAAAGTTTAACTTAGCCATAAAGAAGAATGGAATTATGGCATTTGCTAGTAAATGGAAGAAACCAGAAAACATCATGCTAAATGAAATAAGTCAGACTCAGAAAATCAAGAGTTGAAAGTTTGTTATTTTTTTCTCATAGGCAGAAACTAGAACAAATTAAAGGAAAAGTGGGGGAGGTCAGGTATCATAAAGACAGAGGGAAGGTTAGTGAAGTAGAAGAAGAAGGAGATTGACTGGAAGGGAGGAGGGACAGGAAAGGGGAGGAAATGCAGAATAAATTTGACAAAGTTACACTATGTGGATATATAAATATACTTCATTGAAATATATATATATATATATACACCAATCAAAAATAAATTAATTAATCAGAGAAAAGAAAACAAGTAGAGAAAGGAAAATAAGGGGAGAGAGAAGGGAAGGGAAAGTAGGGGCACTGGGGATTAAAATGGAGTAATTTTATTCCAGGCATGCATGATTTTTGTCAAAATGAATGTAACTATTATGTAAAACAAAACCAGATGCTAAATGACTTTTTTCCTTAGGATTCCTCTTCCATTGTGAAACAGATTAGAACTGATCTTAAAATATTGTGTGGTATAAATGATTATTTAGGTAACTATTTGCCAGAATATTAGTGATAAATTTACAAAATATGTTTCAAATATGTATTGTAATTAATCTGTTTTTAAAAAGGCACTAGATGAACACAATATTTTATTTATTTATTTTTTTATGTGGTGCTGAGGATCGAACCCAGTGCCTCACCGTTATACAAAATACATGTATGAAGATGTGAATTTGGTGTCAACATACCTTATATACAATCAGAGATATGATAAATTGTGGTGCAAAAATAAATAAATAAGTAAATAAATAAAACAAAAAAATAAGCAAAGTACATATATGAAGACACGGGAAAAAAAAGGTATTAGAGTTGAAACAGAAGTGGGAATAAGGACTTGGGATGGCCAACTAATGCCCAATTGACAGCTGAAAATAAAGTAATAAATTGCCTTCTTGATTAAAAAAAAAAGTGCAGCCTGAAGATGTAACTGAATTGCTACAATCTCATGATAAAACTTTAATAATGAGATGTTGCTTCTTATGAATGAGCAAAGAAATTTGTTTCTTAAGATGGAATCTGCTGTTGAGACTGCTAAGAACATTGTTAAAATGACAATGGATTTAGAAAATTACATAAACTTACTTAATAAAACAAAGCAGATTTTGAGAATATTGACTACAGTTTTGAAAGAAGCTCTACTGTGGGTAAAATGCTATTAAATAGGCTTGCACATTATAGAGAAGGTTTTGTGTGTGTGTGTGTGTGTGTGTGTGTGTGTGTGTGTGTAAGGAAAAGTCAATCAGTGCAGGAAATTTCATTGCCTTATTTTAAGAAATTGCCACAACCACCCCAATCTTTAGCAACCACTACTCTAATTAGTCATCAACCATCTACATCCATCAAGGCAATACCCTCCACCAGCAAAAATACTTGTTTAAGAACCAGATGTTTGTTAGCATTTTTAAGCAATAAAGTATATTTAAATAAGATATATATATATATATATATATATATATAATTTTATAGACATAATGTTAGCATGCACCTATTATACTACAGTATAGAATAAACATAACTTTAATATACCACCAAGAAACTGAAAATTATGACTTGCTTTATTGTGAAATTTGCTTTACTGAGGTGGTATGGGAGTATACCTGCCATATTTCTGAGGTATGCATATATTTGAATATAGGGCTTTTAAAGACCTTTCAATTGTCTTTAAATATAATTAAGGTTACATGAGTTCCTAAGGTTGGGGTATAGGCCCACTGAGAAGAGGCCACAAGAAGACAGTGAGAAAGCAACCATCTGCAAGCCAAAGAGAAAGAGACTTCAGAAGAAACCAATAGTGTCAGCTCCTTGATCTTTAGCATTCAGACGTGAGAATGTGAGAAAATAATTGTTTTTTTAAAGCCATCTATTCCTAGTATTTCATTACAATAGCTCTAACAGATTAATATAATCACATTCCATATTACCAAACCAATCTAAAACCATTTTGGCCATATCCTTCTTCCATACATATCTAAGATACCAATATCTTCATATTAAATGTGTTTGGTTTTACATTTTGGCCTTTATTCCCACTTTATGTACTCAGATCGAAATTTCTTCATCTTCCTGAGTTTTAGATGTCTCCTATGAGTTCTCTTTTGCATCCCATCTTTGTCTCCTTTATTATTCTTCAATCTGATATCTAAGTCATCTTTCATCAGATGAAGTTGATTGTGTTACTTTCTTTTCCACATAATGTCCTTTAAACACATAGTCCTTTGGGATTAGATGCAATGAAACTTATCCAGCCATTTCTCCATTGCTCTTTCTCTGGATTCCAACCATACACACACACACACACACACACACACACACACACACACCAAAAAAAAAAATCTACCCAAAAATAAGCTGATTATTTCTCTCTTGACTCAATGAAGCCTCTCCAACATGCCTGAGCAGAATAAGTGCACTGTGCTGCCATTAACCTTTTTCCTTTTATCCATAACTCTGTCAAACATTCATAAAATGCAGTGAGTATATTTACATTTCTATCTCACTGGACTGTGAGTCTTTTAAGGACAAGAACAGCAAATAATTTGTATTTTTATTTTGCATATTTAGCAGTGGACCTGACCTTAATGCTTGAAAAATGTTTTGAAAATGAATGTAGAAAACAAATCAATAGTATTCAAGCATAATTCGATTTTTCTTCTAAAAAGTCTTAAAAATTTTATTGATATGAGCCAAGTTCAGATTTCTTAACCAAACATTTGAGATTTCTCTTGGCAAAATATTTTCCCATCTTCATGCTTCTGTTTCCAGTGTTTTCACATCTAGTCCCAATTCACATGTTACTTCCTACTAGCTATAAATGACTTTAATTGTGTCTTCTTAACATAATAGTTTTCTGTCTGGTAATATAGTTATTTGTTAGTATATGCCATCATCTATTTTACACTTTAAGCCTGTTAAAGTGAAAATCCATATTTGACTCGTCTTTAAAGATTTAATGCCTATCTTGTTCAGATGTAAAACATTCTAGAAAAAGATTTGGCATCTACTTTATGAGTACTTATTGAGGATATGAGTTGCAACAAATATTTTGTCCGTAAGTCATTGTGCATATATCACAATCTGTGTAATATAAATATTTATAAATGAAAATATATGCTAATATATTATTTGTGTTATATTCAGAAAATTTTTAACCATAAAGATGAAAAATTAAATAAAGTATAAATGGAAGTTCTCATACTTTATCCTGTATACTAATGGATCTGATTGGGCAACTTTTGGTGGGATAAGGTCTTCTTTGGAGACTATTAATGTGGACATTATTTTGATTATATTATAACAAAGGAATTAATAGTAGCCTCTACTAGTACTAGTCATCTAATGTTATTAAGCACCCATCATGATTTAATTGCCAAGTTAGGGAACATCAATCCATTTTAGGTAGGAACAAATTCTGGTCTGCTATCATGTTATTTGCTGAATGCCCACCATATGTCACACACTGTGCCAGATACTTTGTCTTCACAATCTCATGTAATCCTATAAACAATCTTGTGAAGTAGTAATCACTATACTTACTTCACAGATTTCAGAAATATTTTCAAGCAGACTTTCAGAATGATTAAAGTGTTAATAATTGGCCCATTCTGGAGTTACCCAAAATTTGAATCTACGTTTGTCTATGCATAAATGCTATATTTTTCCTGATATAGCAGGTCATAGCAACTTTTTTTAAAAAGTTCAAATGTTTTTAATCTAAAAACCATTTTAAAATGATTTGACATAAATGTAAGTTCATCAGTTGTAACAAATATACCATTTTGGTTAGGCAAGTTGATAACAGGAGAGGCCACTCTTGTGATGGAAGAGGGGGCATGTGGGAAATCTTTGTGTCTTCCACTGGATTTAGCTTTGTCCTACACTCCTCTAAAAAACAAAATATATTTTTAAAAGATCAAACATTTCCTTCTCTTCTGAAGTGCACAGCTAAACTCTTGGCATTGTCCTTACTTTGGCCTTCTTACCTCTTCTGTGACAGTCTACACAAGCACCTTGACAGAAAGAAAAGGAGACTTGACCCACAAATATTGAACTCCAAGTGTACTGGAGTTTCCTGATACCCTTCTACTGATGAAATTTCATATTATCATCTCACTTTTACTGTATCTGCTCTATTTTTAAAAGGTTTAATAAAATATGTACAGATTCAACACCTCTTTTTGTCAAAATTAATTTCAGAATAAAAAATTAAATCAAAAAAGTAGATTACCTTAACTAATTAAAAATTATGTTATCATAACTATTCTTTTAATTGCCTTCTGAATTTTTAAATACATTAAAACGCATTTTAAAAATTTTCTCTATTTAATCTAATAAAAATAAGCCATCTTCTTTTTAGCTTTCACTCTCTCTTCTATACCACTTACAATAGATATTATGGGGGAATACTTCCCATGTTTATAAAAGTCTAGTACCAGATCTTAAAACTCTTTATCATTAGAACAGTACTTTGGAAAATATGGCATTGTCAAAATATTTTTCAAATTCTTATTTTAAGATCTATTTTTAGCACAAATTTAGGCAGTCACAGCATTAAATTTACATACAAATCTTTATAAATACAATGATATTTAAAAATTTGATGATTCCCCAAGAAATGCATCTTTAAAAATATACTATGACAAAAAAGTATAAAACATTACCTTATCAGAATTCTGCAAGTGCCTAACTAAAGAATACCATGATTGTCTTCAGGTAATTTTATGAAAATAAAATTATTCTTTCACTGAGAATAATAATATGATAGAATCAAAAATTAAACATTAATTTTAAAGTTTTGAATGTATTAGTTACTGATTTATTAAAATGGTGAAATCAGTCCATATAAACAATTTTCTGCTCAAATTTGAGGACATTATATTCTGTAGTATTGCTGTGATAAATTTTGGCAAATAATGGTAAATAATTTGAGTTTCAATTCTATTGAAAAATAGTTTTAATTATCTTCATAAAAATTTGCTCAAATCTCAAAACTTATTTGGTAGATTTATAATTCCCCATTCACTGATAGTTGTCTTTTATTGATGCTGTCTCGGAAACACAATTTAGAAAATTGTGAGAATTCAGTTATTTACATTTTACTAAAAGTGCTTTTTATTTTAAAATGTTTTGTTTTTTTAATTAGTACTTGGAAGGGATTGCTGTATCCCATATCTATTCTTCCCTCTTCTAGGATGAGAACCTTCAAATGTGAACAGAGCACACAAGTACAATGTTCTGGCTGTGTCTGCAAGGGAACAGCCAAGCACACTAGACTTCCATTCTTTTTCTTTCCTCCCAGGTGGCATGTCAAAGAGGTGGTGAGAAGTTAGTTACATTCATATATGCATTCCAAAATTTGTTCATTAAATAAACGCCTATTTGGTATAAAAAATGCCAAATGTCTTTCCCTGATTTGCAATGTAGAGGTGAATAAGATATTGTTTTATATTTAAACATATAATTCTAGTTGAGACCACACACAAATTTTCAAGCATTCATTCATTCATTTATTCATTCATTCATCCACCAGTTCACTCATTCAAATGGCAGTGTAGCCACACTGTGTTATGGGAATTCAGAGGAAAAGTGACCTAATTCACTCTAAAAAAAGATCTCGTCTTAGGATACAGTGCCCAAGTAAATTTGGGAAAATAAGAAAGAATTAGTCAAGACAGAGTGTTGAGGTGCTAGGGTTGTAGCTCAGTGGTAGAGCGCTTGTCTCACATGTGTGAGGCACTGGGTTCAATCCTCAGCACCACATAAAAAATAAATAGATAAATAAAATAAAGATATTGTGTCCTTCTACAACTAAAAAAATATTTAAAAAAAGAAAGAGTGTTGAGCAGGTAAAAGCAAAGAGTATTTATGAGAGGAATCGTGCCCATTTGTATTCCTTTGGGATTTGTTCTATTTGGTATAGAGATTGTATCTAGGAACAAAACAGCCAGCATTGAAACAAGTCAAGTCAACAAAGGAAGATTATGAATGGCTCAAAAATATAATATGTTAGAGATTCCAATTTTAACCATTGAGGGTTTTATCTGGATAGTTACAAGTATATAATGATGATTCAAGTAAGAAAGCAACTGAAAGTTTCTATTACATTAAAAGAGTAAGTAAAGTCGGGGAAGGGGAATGAACAGCAGGGATTAGTGGGAAGTTATCACAAAACTGTATTGTCCCAGGTGGTTGAAGAGTATATGAATACAAAAATGAATATGAGAATGGACTAACATTTTAGGAAATTTGGCAGTGAATAAAAAGGAGAGAAAAACCGAAAAAAAATTGTGAGAATTCAGTTATGAAACCATTAAAAAGTAGCAATCAGCACAAGGTTTCTAATTTCCCTGGTAAGGCATCACAACCCACCTGACATGCTTAATAACCAAATAAATTTGGTTATTCTGATTGGAGAATAGATTCTGTAATATAGCATAGGTCTGGTGTTATGAATATATTTCAGAAAGAACATCCAATCATAAACTGTAAATCTTTTTAATTTTGTATTTGGCTTTTCTTGATACACAAATGAATCTTTTCCATACTGGAAGATATACCATAGAATGGTACTACCTTAAAATAATAATATTGAAAATAATAGTAATATTAATATGACTCAGTTTGACCTCTCATCTCTGATATATACCAGTGTGATGTATTGCTCAGCACAGCACTTTAATACCTAAAAGACAACTAAACCTGAGTGGCCTTCTCTTCTCTGACTCCTTTCTTTCTCTTAGCTCCCACCCCCTATTTTTCTCAGTAAACTGTGGCCTGAAAATGAAATTGGCCTATAACCCATTTTTGTATATCTCAAAACTATGAATTTTTCTACATTCTTAGAGAACTAAAACTAAAATCATATAATTTATATGATTATATCTATATCTATATCTATATATATACATATCTCACAGGCCTACAGTGACCCAACAATGCCTGAAATATTTATTATCTTCATTTTTACAAAAAAAAATCTTAGCAACTGCTAAATGTGGCTCAATAGTGAAGCACTCCTGGATTCAATCCCCAGTATTGAAAAAAATAAAAATAAATAAAAATATGTACACTAAAAAATCATGTTCTTTTCTGAGATCTTTTCATTATCATGGTTTTCTACAAATTACAGGGTAGTGATTCTGAAATGTCCAATACAATAAGCATTACAAAAAAGTGTTATAGAATGCTTCAACACCCACTTAACACATAAAGATAGAAGCTCTTTCATTATTAATGTAAAATAGAATATATTCTGAGTTATTCAAGAACAAAAACTTCAAGGCTGAATGGCAACAACATTTCTATGTAATGAATCTGTTTACACAGAATAAATTTAAATGTCTTAGGTTTTTACTGGTTATATTATGGACTAAATCAAACCCTAAGGATGTAATCAAATTAAAAGGATTAGTGCTCATTAATATACTGCAAGTAATATTTCATCAAAACTTTCCTAAGTCTCTCTCAGCAAAACCAATAGATAAAAGCAGGCAGTGCATAAAAGTGTCTGTCTACTGCATTAAAACATGACGAAAATAATATTTCTTAACATTGCCAAAGAACCATCTATTTCTGAAGATCATACCAGTTCCCATTGCATAGGCCAGTAAGGGTCATTAAACACCAATGGGTCTCTGAGTCCTTCTTCAGAGTCAATGACATTGTAGACTTCACTCAGGATCTCATTTTCCTCTACACAAGGTCTGCAGGGCAAAGAAGGCAAATGAACTATGAAAAACATAATCACTGCTTTTACTGTTGCTTTTTTTGTCATAAAAATTCCATTTATTTAAATTCCATTAAAAAGCACATTTGGCTGCCGAGAGCATAAATACACACTTTTATTATACTTAGCATTTTTCATTTTTAAAAAAATCTGACATTCGTTTAGATAAAAATGTTAAAATATTTTCAAACTACCTGTTTTTGCTAACCACTTTCTATGTGTTTGTTTCATACAATAAATGCAAGAAAACAAGTGATTTTGAATGTAATTCCAACCTCTGTATATATTTCCCATTAGAAGTTATCAATTTACAATGATCATTATCCTTACTATGTCATGTCCCTGCCACTTATGACTTTTCCCAATATACATCTCTTAGGAGAGTGATTTAAATTACTTGAGCTGTAGAGGAAAACATTTTTTAAAAATCTCATTTTTATAATTGCTCTAATGTATTTAATAAATCATTAATCAAGCAACAGTGCTAGATTCATGAAGGCTTTTCAACATAATATTCTCCTAAATACAAAACTGTGATTAAAACATTCACAACTATCTGTGCACTTGGGGGATTACCAAAACCACATATTGGGAAAAATAATCAAGCAATAACATTAAAGATGCATCTTTATTAAAAATAAGCTTAGTAAAATGGCAGGTAAGAGTAATATTATCATATGTTAAAATAATTCTTATATGTAAGTATACCTAAAATTTATAAGCCCAAATTATAAATTTATTAATATGAATTATGTATAATTTCAGTATAACCCCAGACCTATGCATATGGGGGTTTGGAATTTATTTGCCAATTTAATTCCATAATATTTAAGAGGTATAGTCAAGTAAAGCCTTTACAAAAGGAAACATGTCGTGGAATATTCTCTGCAGCATCATTTGCAAAAATGAAAAACTAGAAACAATTTCAATGGATATTGATATAAAATTGCTTTAAAATCACACTGTATTCACAAAATGAAATACTGTTTAGCAATAAAGGCAAATAAACTTGATCTACATGTATCAATTGTATCCATTCCAACCAACTCAAATAGGGTAACCAGGAAGCAAAAAGCTCTGTGTATTGTTGTATCATTTATTGAAAGTTTTAAATCATGCCAAAACAATTTTACAAATTGTTTTTAAATTATGCATAATTCATATATTAATCTAAATATATAAGAGATCAGTGTGAAGAAGGCAAGGAGGGGAATGGTTTTAGGGAGGGGAATAGAGAAGTTCAACTTTGTACAAATATGTATGTATACATGTTATGTATACATGTTATGTATATTTTGAGTATGTTGTATGACAAAACATGTGCACAAAAGCAGTGTGGTCTAGTTGTTATATGAGACAAACATGGTCTGTCTTCATTGGTCCTTTGTTTTTTACTTCTTTACAGTATCCTACCACCATTAGCTACAAAGCCCACTGGAAACAAAGCCAGATTTTTACAAATCCTATTATTTCAAATACAGTCCAAATAAGCAGAGATTTAGCCATTTAGAGCCTACCTGATTTTCATATTCTGTAAACCTGCAGCTATCATCTGCTAACCCTAGGCCTATAAATAAGACACCAATATTCTGCTCCTTTTTAGAGCCTTCTGACCCAGATTTTCCATCTTTCAATGAGACACCTCATCTGGACACATAGCACCCCTGTCTGGTCCTCCTTTCTCAACCACAAACATTATCTTTGGAAAGTTTCCTGCTGTGAGAAAATTTCCTCCAAGTACAAACCCACTGAAGCACCACCAACTAAAGCTTCTTGTATGCCACTGCTACCTCACGTGCATGTCTTCTTCCCTTGTAAGCCCCCAAATTCCTGAAACTCAATATGTCAGTGAAAAGAATTAGTAAAACAGAATAAAGGTCAAAAGACCTGAATTCTAGGTTAGGCTCTCTGCTTTGGATTTTTAAGTGGTCAAAATTATATTAATCCGGCTAAAATTTTCAGTCATTATCAAGAAAAGGAGCTTATTTCCATAAGAATGGTTATCTATTATGAGTTATCAGAAAAAAAAATTTTGGATGCCCATATAAATAAATGATAGGCTATCCAAGAAGAATGCCGCATAATATTCACAGGGTGTCTGGAGACCCTCCCAACCCATTTTCCTTCATTGTGAAACCCTCCACCCTATATCGTTGTAAGGACCACAGTTCCTACAAAACATCATAGGGATAGCATTTGAAATGTATATAATAATAATTTTAAGTAGGAGAGGAAAAAAGCAAGTTTTATTAAAGAATTTAATTTAAAAATAGTAAGCAATGACAACATAAATAGAATAAAAGAAAGCATGAAGCAGTGAAGTAATAAAAGTTAATAAGAAGTTATCAATTGTTACAATATGAAATGAAAAAATATTTATGCATTGAAAATATGTTTATCATCATTCCATTGTTTATTTCACTTGTATGTTAATATAAGCAATAAAGAGTTGTGGAAGAGTACTTAAAAAATGTGAAAATGGAATTTGGATTAAGAATAATTTCTTATGACCCTTTGTACTATCTAATATTTTTTTATTTTCAGAATGTACAACTTTGAAAAAATTTAACACAAAATGAATGTCAAACTATCCCGGATTTTCAATGTTATTTGGAAATCTAGATGTTTAAATAAAATTTCCACTTTATTCAAAACCATTCAATAGACTGTCCAGCAGGCTATATTTGTCCCAATGTCACAAATTTTGGCTCTTTATTTTAAAATTCTTCTTAAAACCTTGGGATTCAGAATTCAGGAATCCAGAGGTGATTTTATTTTTATTTATTTATTTACTTTTTTTTTTTTTTTGGTATACCTCTGTGGTCTCAGTTTTGGCAAGAGAGATATCAAAGTCACCAAGAATAATTTGGATGTTGCCAAGGACTTGTGTAAAAGATTTTTCAAGTCTGACTGAGAACTCTGACATTTAGAAATAGATAAGGAGAAGTGAATATTTAAAATCATGTGTGTTTGAAAAGAAAGAATTCAGGAACCCTATATCTTTAGCTTATAAATAATATAAGTAAAATAGGTTGCTTTCTCTCAAAATTTGATGAAAGTTAACACTGTAATGCATGAAATCTGAAAATCCCTAGGTTTTGTTTAATTCACAATACAGAGAGTTATTTTTTTTCAGATATATAATATAAATACTTAACTCTTCAGGTTTACATCTCATCCATCTATTGCCTTAGCACTGCTATTGAAAGAGTTTCTAAATATTTTTCTGAACCTAGATTTCTTAGTCTTTTTTAAAAAAATACTGTTATGTTTTAGCTTATTTGCTAAGTTGTAATATTTTCATATCCTTCTCCATGACTGATGCCTGAATACCCAGTACCCAGAGCCACAGTGAGTCTACATGGGTGATGCTGAGATGCAATGAACAACATGTGCCCTCCTCATCCTGTAACTACCTGAAGAACACCTGCTGTCATCAGATATGACTTAAGTGATTCAGGCTTACAGTATTCCATCAGAACGATTATGGTTCTTATAACAGAAGAAAATTGTATGAAAGCTACATCTTCTCTGTTGGATTCAAATTCACAGAACTGCATAGCTGAGATGCAGAGTCCTAAATAGGATGTCTTATAGGAAAATGCCAAGCTGGCTCTGAGTGATGATTTCTTATCAATTTTTGAAAATATTAATGTGAACCATTGCATCATTATCTATTATTCTTCTGCCAGATATCTTATAAAAAAGCTACATTTTTGAAACTAGTTCATTACAACAAATTCTACCAGCTTTCTTTAATCATGATTGTGAACACAAACACACACACACACACACACACACACACACGAACACCTATTTCACAATTAAATGAAGATATCAAAAATTTAAAAATAACTTAACACATATATACTTTTTATTTTCTAACAAGTTTATTTTACTTTTTTGGAGAAAGTAAATGTGACAGATTAAAAATATATATATTAATTGGCCCAGAAACTATCTTTGAGTCATCCATAAGAAATAGTCTGCTATACAGAATGAATTCTCAGCCATAATACAGCTAGAGGTTTGGAAATCTTGCCAAGAACAAGTTGGTAAAGGAAGCCGACTAACCAAATTCATAAAGTTTCCAGGCCTGTAATAAGTGTATGGTTAAAAACCACTACACTACCTCACCTGAGCCCTATTTTCAATTTCTCTTCTATGCCAATCTCATAACATACTCTGGAAAATATTTTACTTTGAAGAAATCAAACTTACTAAACTATCCACCTGAAGGTGTATACTGATTTGCATTTAAGCACCTATATCCTACCATAAGATACTATTAGACATTTCTTTTTAATTAAAGCAACACACAAATATTCTCCACTTTGAAAAAAGAAAATAAATATCATCTGAAATAATATTTTTATTCTTTCTCATTACAGTTGCAAAAGCAAATAATTTGTAAATCTATATTCTAGACCAGTGATCAAAAGTTGTTTTTTTTTCTACAAATGTCAGGTAGTATAAATAAGTTAGTCTTTTAGGGGACTTTAAAATCTTTATCAAAATTATTCAGTTGTGAAATAGCATGAAAGCAACTACAGAAAATAATAAGAAAATGGACTTGTTCCAATAAAACTTCACTAAAATAGATGCAGAAAAAAAATTGAAATTTGTCCTTTGGACCACAGTTCACTAATCCCAGTGCTATTCTGTAGCATGCTTTTATCAGTGACACAGCTTATAAATAACAAATGAACATCTCTAAGTATAAAAGAACAAAAGTATTCATTTCCTATTAAGATATATATATATATATATATATATATATATATATATATATATATATACAATTCTCTATTAAACTACGGGGTTAAATTCCAGAGAAAAAGTGAAAATTACCATGAATTAAATAATTACTCTTCTTTCCTGTAGTTCTGTTTTAGGTCTTCCCATCACATTCAAATGTTGCTGTTTAGTACTGCAGAAAGCCTAACATTGCCAAGGGCAGCACAGCAGACAATTGAGTTCTCTGCTAGACAAACTAGATATTGATTTGACAGTCAAAAATGGATGTTTTAAGTGAGCACCCTTAAAAAGTGAGTTTTTAATGAAAGATTAGTCCATGCAGGTGAAAGTTACTTTTTCAAAACTTAAGGTCCAAAGAAGCAGCTCTCTAGAAGAGATTTCTAGAATACATCAGATATTGGCTTAACTCCACAAAACCATAGCACTGCCTTTATTTAATTACCACCCCATGAAGCATACTGACAGCTCCAATGCAGTGCTTAGTAAGCATTTTAACTTAGACAGCTTGAAGATGTACAGTAGTACTAAAATTACAATATGCACCATGACTTGTTCTGTCATCCAACTTTGGGAATGCAGCTTACTTGTCTCTATAATGAGCTGTCTGATGTTTGATCCATTTTACTTGTGGCAAACAGGAGTAAATGTTGGCATATTAGTGAGATGCAAATAAAAATATTCTTCTTTTGCATGAATCTTTAAGCAACAAGAAGTCACCATACATAATTTACTCACACTTGTACTTTGATTTGAAATAGCATACATTTAAAACTTTTCAGCACAAATTAAAAATTACCCAAGGCAATGGTTCCTAAAGTTTTTCTCACTATCAAGAGATCTGATTAGTGTATTGATTAATATTTATACAAAAAGAAATGTATCATATGTCATTGGAACAGAAAATCATTTAGTTCTTTAACTCTGTTTTAGGACACACGTCCCTCACAAGCTAAGTTTGCTTCATGAAATATTAAGGTATTAGGTTGTACAGTTGAGAATCTTACAGTATATACAAACTAATAATATGAAAAGTATTTACTATTTAAATAATTAAAATTATTGCTTTACAGGAGGGAGGGGGAACCAGGGATTTAAAACAGGGGCCCTTAACCACTGAGCAATATCCCACAGCCCTTTTAATATTTTATTATTTTGAGACATGGACTCACTAAGTTGATTAGGGCCTCACTAAATTGCTGAGGTTGACTTTGAACTTACAATCCTCCAATCTTAGCCTTGGGAGTTGTTTGGATTACAGGCATGCACCACTGCACCTGGGTGCTAAATTTTTTTGTATATGCAGAAACAAGGATGACATAGATAAAATAAGCAGACTCAAATCAAGATGACAGAATAGAAGAGGTTACTTTCCAAGCTGCTCCATGATGTGAGACCAGGAAAGCAGACAGAGAGCTTCTCTTTGAGGTGAGTAAGAGAAATCTTACTGGTATTTAATGCCAGACTCTCAGAACAGTCTATGAACTCAAAAGGTTGAATAAAATAAAATTTAAAAATTTTAAAAAGAAAGAAAAAAAAAACCACCACTAGTGGTTGTGGCAGCTAATGCAGATCTACCACAGGCAAATTGGAAAGGGGAAGTTAGAAAACCTGCATTTCAAATGGCACCATGGCATGTCTTGAAATGGAGAAATCAGTGGTCAGGACATTGTTAAACTGATCTTGTGGATGAAATACATTAAATTCTCATGTGGGAAAGATGCTGCGCCAAGAAACTGCCAAGACAGCCACCATTATTACTTTCTGCCCTATGGAAGCCTGTGGGTAGGGGTCCAAACCCAGGTACCTATACCTGTGTAATTCCAGCTGAGTCCCAAAATGTAATCAGGCAGAGGTCCACCACATGACCCAGAGTAGCACTAGAAAACCAGGTGAAATTCACACTTTGAGTCTCCACATTCTCAGGACTGTTGATGAGGACTAGGAACTTAATCAGGTGTGTATGTGGGGTGGGTGTGCTTTGAACCATGTTTTTGGGGAATGAGCCCAGAAGGCTGAGATATGGGAGCCATGGATGGTGAAATGGGAGAAGAACTGGGTCCACCACCACCTGAGTGGAGCACAGGGGATACTCCAGGGATGCACATTCCCAGCTGGATCAGAATCAACTGGGCTATAGAATTGTGCTGATTTAAAAGCTTCAGACCAAATGTCATTCAACAAATAGTAAGGACACAAACTCCACCTCTAGGAGTTCTGCCTTTGGGAACTTCTCTTACAGAATTCTACTATAACCACTCACTGTGAATGGAGTAGACAATACTCACCAGCCTTCCCCACCTCATGCTGCTTAGCAGGGAAGCTGAGAACAGGCAATTGACTAGCTTCAAAAAAAAAGCCTCCAACTACTATTCTTGTGAATCATAGATACATCAAGAAAAAACACAAGAAAGACAATTGGGAATAAATAACAAATAATATTATTGAGAATTTTTGATCACTGCAACAGAATCAATTCCTTAATCTTCCATCAAGAAACTTTTTCTTGGGGCTGGGGATATAGTTCAGTTTGTAGAGTCCTTACCTTGCATAGGTTCAATCCCCAGCACTGCAAAAAAAAAATAATAATAAAGAACCTTTTCTTTTTTTATCTTATTAACTTTTTTTGTGCTTAATGGCTCATGGACATTTGTACATATACATATTTGTATAAGTCTTCTCATTTCTCATAGTTCTTGAAAATAGTGATTTTTTTACTTTGTCCATGGAGGACTAGATTTGTTTTTTGGTTTTTTTTTTTTGGGGGGGGGCGGGGCGGGGAGTGAGTACTGGGAGAGAACTCAGGGGCACTTGACCACTAAGCCATATCCAACCCTATTTTGTATTTTATTTGGAGACAGGGTCTCACTGAGTTGCTTATCACCTTGCTTTTTCTGAGACTGGCTTTGAACTTGTGATCCTCCTGTGACCAGCAGGGTTTTTAATTTGTATATTTTTGTTTTATATTATTTTTCTCCTATTTATCTTTTCATTCTGTCTTTTTTATTTCACTAATAGCCAAACTATTTTGTTCTCTCTTTCACTCTTCCTTTAACTCTATAATAGTACACCCTCTCATCCTCCCTCACAATTACTACATCCCACATGTCTTTTCCATTTTCCTTTTTCCATTTGTGAATAGCAAACCCTTATGTAAACATACTGTTTCTACTGTTGGCAACTGTTTACAATACTATTTCTGTTTATACTGCCAATTAACATTGTAGATGTAAAAATAGCAACTAAATATTTAGTTTAAAGCTGTATATTGTTTGCTTGGTTGTTATTATTTGTCTACCACTAAAACATGAAATGCTAGACACTTTCAGGGACAATATAAATTCATAGGGGAGATGCTCTGCCACCTCATCTTTGTATGTCTACTGATAAATGAGTAGACATACAAACAATATAAAAAAGCAAGGAGAAAAAAATCCTAAATGAACCAAAATACCTTATTAATAGAATCCAATGATATCACAATGGAGAAAATGTAAGAGAAGGTATTTAGAAAGTTCATAGTTTAACTGATCTGTGAGATAAAAGACAAAGTAAGAAGTAAAATCAGAGGAAAAAAAGTCCAAGAAGTATAATGTCATTTCAATAAGGAGATAGAAATCCAAAAGAAGAATCAATCAGAAATTCTCAAAATGAAGGAATCACTAAACCAAATTAAAATTCAAAGTAAATTATTATGAGTTGACTAGTACACATGGAAGATAATTTCAGGCATTGAAGAAAAAATATATAATCTTGAAAATAAAGTTGACCATGGAGAAAAGATCTTAAGATACTGTGAACAAAACTTTCCAGGAATAAGGGATAACAAGAAAAGACCAAACTTAAGATTTATTAGGATAGATGAAGGCTTATAAATAAAAACCAGGATACAGCATAATCTTTTCACTGAAATCATATAAAAAGGTTTCCAAACTTTAAGAATGAGATGGAAAATAAATTTCAGGAGGTTTACGGGCCTCCCAATATACCAATTTACAGCAGATGTACACCAGGGCACATTATTACAAAAATGCCTAATATAGAGAATAAGTATAGAATTTTAAAGGCTGCCAGAGAAAAATTACAGGTCACATTTAGAGGGAAACCAATCCAGATCGCAGCATTTTTCCCCTTCCATGCGCTAAAAGTAAAGAGATCTTGGAAAAACATATACCAAGATCTGAAAGAAAATGAATGCCAACCAAGAATATCATACCTGGCAAAATTTAACTTTGGATTTGATGATGAAATAAAATCCTTGCATGATAAAAAAAAAAAAAGTTAAAAGAATTCACTACTAGAAAGCCTGCACTACAAAATATACTCAATAATATATTTCATGAAGAAATGAAAAATAAAATTGAAAACTGGCAAAGAGAAGAACTACACTAGAAGAATAGTCAATCATAGGAGAATAATTCGAATTAATAACCATAAATAACTCAAAATGACAGGGTATAAAAATCGTTCTCAATCATAACACTAAATGTAAGTCATATGGACTGGCAGATTGGATTAAAAAACAAAATTCAACAATATACTGTCTCTAAGAGACTCACCTCATAAGCAAAGACAACTGCAGACTGAAGGTAAAAGGAGGGGAAAAAATTACACATGGATCTCCTAAACAAGCAGGTTTTTTTTATATATATATATATTTTTGTTTTAATTACATTTACATGACAGTAGAATGCACTAAGATACATCATATACAAATGAAGTATAATTTCTCATTTTGATAGTTGTACATGATGTAGAATCCCACTGGTTGTGTAATAATATATGTACATAGGGAAATAATGTCTTATTTATTCAACTACCCTTCCTACCCCCATACTCCCTCCTCTCCTTTCATTATGCTCTACTTAATCTAAAGTAATTCATTCTCTAGCCCAGCTGCTCTTATTGTGAGTTAGCATCCACATATCAGAGAAAATTTTCAGCATTTGGTTCATTGGATTGGCTTAATTTGACAAGAATGGGTTTCTAACCTCATATAAGATAAAGTGAACATTTAAGTCAAAGTTAATCAGAAGGGACCAAGACAGTTATTTAATACTGTTGAAGGGAATTATACATCAACAAAACATAACAATCATAAATATTTATGACCCAAACAATGGATCACCTGTGTACATAAAACAAACTCTACTCAATTTCAAAAATCAAATAGACCCCAATACAATAATACTCAGTGACTTTTCCTCTCTGATCACTATATACATCCTCCAAACAAAAACTAAATAAAGAAGCTATAGAACTAATGAATGCAATTAATAATTCAGACTTAACAGACATATATAGAATATTTCATCCATCAAGGGCTGCATATACTTTCTTCTCAGCAACACATGGATCCTTCTCTAAAACAGACCATATCTTAGGCCACAAAGCATCTCAAATACAAAATAAAAAAAATAGAGATAATACCTTGCATTCTATCAGATCATAATGAGTAAAATTAGAAACCAATGATAAAATAAGAAATTGAAGCTACCATAACAACTGGGGCATGGACTAAATAATATGCTATTGAATGATAAATGTATAATAGAAGAAATCAGGGTGAAATAAAAAAAAATATGTAGAAGTAAATGAGAATAGCAACACAACGTATCAAGATCTCTAGTACACTATGAAGGTGGTTCTAAGAGGAAAGTTAATAGCATTGAACTCATTCATTAAAAGTATAGAAAGCCACCAAATAAATAACCTAGCATTACATCTCAAGGCTATAGAAAAAGAAACAAATCAACACCAAAACCAGTAGAAGATAGGATATAATTACATCAGAACACAAATAAATGAAATTAAACAAATTTTTTTAAAAAAACTCATGAAACAAAAAGTTGGTTCTTGGTAAAAATAAATAAAATTGTTAAACTCTTAGCCATGCTAACCAAGAGAAAGAAGGCAAAAATTCAAATTTCTAAAATTTTGTGATGAAAAAGGAAATATCACCACCAACACCACTGAAATATAGAGGATAATCAGAAACTATTTTGAAAACTCACTCTCCATTAAAATAGAGAATCTTAAAGATATCAACAAATTTCTAGAGACATATGACTTATCCATATTGAATCAGGAGGAAATACAAAATTTGAACACATTAATTTCAAGCAATGAAATTGAAGACACCATCAAAAGCCTACCACCACCACCTACACCAACAACAAAAAGCTCAGGACCAGATTTACCAGATGTATTATCTGCTGAGTATTACCAGACTTTCACGAGAGAACTAACACCAACCTTTCTCAAATTATTCCATGAAATATAAAATGAGGAAACCCATTAATCTTGTGAAGGGTATCTAGGTTGCTTCCACAGTTTAGCTATTGTGAATTGTGCTGCTATAAACATTAATGTGACTGTGTCTTTGTAGTACACTGTTTTTAAGTCCTTTGGGTACAGACTGAGGAGAGAGACAGCTCGGTCAAATTGTGGTTCCAATCCCAATTTTCTAAGGAATCTCCATACTGCTTTCCATATTGGCTGTATCAATTTGCATTCCCACCAGCAGTGTATGAGTGTACATTTTTCCCCACATTCTTGCCAAGACGTATTGTTGTTTGTATGCATAATTACTGCCATTCTGACTGGAGTGAGATGAAATCTTAGAGTGGTTTTGATTTGCATTTCTCTCATTGTTAGTGATGATGAACATTTTTTCATGTATTTGTTAATTGATTGTACATCATCTTCTGAGAAGTGTCTCTTCAGGTCTTGGCCCATTTATTGATTGGGTTATTTGTTTTTTAATGGATGAAAAAAATATGGCATATATAGACAATGGAATATTACTCAGCAATAAAAGAGAATAAAATCATGGCATTTGCAGGTAAATGGATGGAGTTAGAGAAGATAATGCTAAGTGAAGTTAGCCAATCCCACAAAACCAAATGCCAAATGTTTCCTTTGATATAAGGAGGCTGATTCATAGTGGGATAGGGAGAAGCAGCATGAGAGGAATAGATGAACTCTAGATAGGGTAGAAGGGTTGAAAAGGAAGGGAGAGGGCATGGGATATTTAATGATGGTGGAATGTGATGATCATTACTAACCAAAGTACATGTATGAAGACAAAAATTAATGTGAATATACTACGTATACAACTAGAGAGGTGAAAAATTGTGCTCTACATATGTAATAATAATTGTAATACATTCTGCTATTATAAATAAATTTAAGATATTAATAAAAGTAAAGGAGTGCCGCAGTCTGGCTTAGCACAATTCAGGAGCCACTTGTCAAAAGAAACAAACTTTATTTTTAGAACCACACATGCCAAACAAAACAGCTCCTCCTCAGGAAAACCTTCAGAGCCCAACTGCCACCACCGGCTTCCCACAAGCCTCTCCACCTCCCCCACTCCTCCTGCTCTTGAGGCCGATTGGCTGGGTTGCATGGGCGGAGCCAAAAAAGTCCCCCAATGAGCAGCTCTGTGGTCTGAAAGGGCAGGGAAACAGCCCAATGAGCATCACCGCAGAGGAGCCAATCAGTTGGCAGCTAGAAGTTGCTGGGGCCACTGTGAGCCAATCATCAGCTGGCAGCTGGAAGTTTGCTGGCAGCTGGAAGTTTGCTGGCAACTGGAAGTTTGCTGGCAGCTGGAACTTTGCTGGGGCCCCTTCGGCTCTGGCTCTCAAAATCTCCCCCTCTCTGTTTAAACAACAAGCATCTGGCTTAGGGACCGTGCCTGCCTTAGGTTGTCCAATAGTACATATGGTCCTTACCCGTTATCAGATGAGCTGACCTCAAGGCGTCAGCCTCCTGTCATAGGTTGGTACCATTGCAATTGGATCTTACCCGTCACTGACTACTGGTCCAGTATACAGCCACACCTGTGGATAGGTCTTTGTATCAGTGGGGGGGTGGTGAGGTTCTTTGCCTCACCTCTGTTGGCCCCCAAATTTTAGCTGAACAACCATGACAAGAAGAAGGGAGGAAGATACACCAAGCCAATTGACGGCTCCTTTTGGAAAAATTGTACCATCGATGACACCATCAGCATAAATACCCCAACACTACCACAAGTTGCTACACCAACAGATAGTTCACAATGCATACAAGTGAGTTCACAATGCATACAAGTGATACATAATCTAGGCAAGTTTTGCAAGAAGTTCAGTGATGGCTACTGCAGAAGCTGTAGATTGGTTTTATTTTTGTCTTCACCGGCACTGGGATGAAGATAGGAATTCTGTCAATAATGGCTAAAGAAAAACTTATATACCATTCCAGAAGGTACTAAAAGAAAACAATTTTCTTTTTTTTTTTTTAGAAAACAATTTTCTTAACAAGGTACCTTATCTTCAACAGAATTATTAAATATAATGAAAAGGAAAGGTGAAAGTAAACAAACAGATCTGTTAATCTCCTTTTTTGTTCATATATTAAAACAATCCTCAACAGCTGTTTACCCAATTTAAATTAAACCATTTACATCACGTGAAGAAAAAAAAATATTTGGATCCATTTTTTCATGAGCGCTCATCATATATGATATATGGACATACGTACATTCAAACATATAACACAAAACACAAGTGTGCACACATTAATACGTACAACACATAACAGAATAATAAAGGCCTTATAACTTTTTACAGGTGAAATCTCCATTGCAATGTTTAAAAACTCTATAGTCAAAAAAATAGAACTGATCAGCAAAACATTAACCTAGGTCTGCATGAGCTCAAAAAACAAAATAGAACTTCATGATATGGCAAAGGGCAATAATAAAATAGATATTGAAAAAAGCATCCTGGTTCAGCTAGATGTAAGAATAGCCAAACTGGAGTTTGGGATATCAGTTGTTATGGATTGAGCCAAATCATCTTCTTTTTGGTCTGTAGAAATCGCTTTAGTTAATCTTTCTGGAATCCAAATCGGCTGCTGTTCTCCCTGCGGAAACACGTAAACAGACCCCCGACTCCAGAAAATCACTGGGTCAGGACCTTAGTTAATCTCTCTGGAATCCAAATCAGCTACTGTTCTCCCTGTGGAAACACACAAACAGACCCCCGACTCCAGACAATTACTGGGTCAGGACCTTTCCATTGTCCTATTAGGATATCCTTCCAAAGTACCTTGGGCTTATGTACATTTTTTTGGACACACATGCCTTTCTGCAGCACTAAGCACTGATGAATCCAAATTTTAAAAGTTTAGAGTAAAAAGGGTTATTTTAAGTTTATCTTTGGGGAATATATACCCCTTCCAAATTCCTTCTTTTTGTTTTAATAAGTACATTTTAATAGTTTGATGAGCTCTATCAACTATGCCTTGTCCCTGTGGATTGTATGGGATTCCTGTTATATGAGTAATGCCAAATGTTGAGCAAAATTGTTTAAAAGAGGTAGAAGTGTAACCAGGGGCATTATCTGTTTTTAACTGTTTTGGAACGCCCACAGTGGCAAAATTTTGTAAGCAATGAGCTATAACATCTTTAGTTTTTTCTCCAGCATGAAGGGAGCCCATCAAAAATCCAGAAGAAGTATCAACTGTAACGTGCAAATATTTTAATTTTCCAAATTCTGGAAAGTGTGTGACGTCCATCTGCCAAATATGGTTAGGTATCAATCCTCTAGGATTGACTCCAAGATTAACTTGTGGTATAAAGGTCACACAATTTTGACATTGTTTTATTATTTGTCTAGCTTGTTCCTTGGTTATTTTAGAATGCTTTTGTAAAGTATTAGCATTGACATGGAACTCTTTATGAAAATTTGTAGCTTCTTCTAGTGTAGAGAAAATATGTATGTCATGTGTAGTTTTATCTGCTAAATCATTGCCCAAACTAAGGGCTCCAGGCAATCCTGTATGTGCCCTGATATGTCCTATAAAGAATGGATCTTTTCTGTCCCAAATTAGACTTTGTATAGTGGAAAGCAAGGAGAAAACAGTAGAGGAAGGGGAAATCCTACCAGCATCTTCAAGGGATACTATAGCATTAACTATATACTGACTATCGGAAAATAAATTAAATACAGAATCTTTAAACATCACAAAAGCTTGTAATACTGCATTAAACTCTACCTTTTGAGCTGATTGTTTGGGTACTAAAAATGTAAAAGTTTGATCAGGGGTAACTACTGCTGCTGTACCATTATTTGACCCATCAGTGAATATATTTGGAGCATTCATGATAGGTGTTTTTCTTGTCATTTTTGGAAAAATTATAGGATGCAATGACCAAAAAGACAATAAAGGATTAGATGGTAAGTGGTTATCAAATGAAACATTAGATTTGCACATGATTATTGCCCAAGTATTTAACTCATTAGCTAACTCATCAATTTGATTCATAGTATATGGAGCTTTTATTCCTTTGAGTATTAATTGTCCTACAGCTTCAGAATACCTAGTAAGACTAGTGTTAGGAGAATAAGATAAATGTATCCATAATAATGGACCTTCTTTCCAAAATACTCCTGTAGGAATATTTTTTGTTGGTAGTATAATAAATAATAAAGGCAAACTTATATCAATTCTATCCAAATGCATATTTTCCATATATGTTTCAATGATTTTTAATGCCTTTCTTGCTTCAGGCATTAACATTTGGGGTGAATCTGGATCTGATGGACCTTTTAGGATATCAAATAAAGGTCCCAACTCTCCTGTTGGTATACCTAGATAAGGCCTTATCCAATTTATGTCTCCTAATAACTTTTGAAAGTCATTCAGTGATTTGAGTTGATCTACTCGTAATTAAATTTTTGGTGGACGGACCATGGTTGAGGATAATAGAACTCCTAAATAATTAATTGGAAAATTTAATTGTACTTTATCTATTGCTATCTCTAGATTATAATTTTTTAATAAGTTTGTAAGTGTGGCATAATATTCTAGCAATGTGTTTTTATCTTTGTGTGCTAATAATACATCATCCATATAGTGAAATATTTGTAGTTCAGGATTTTGATTTCTAAGTGGCTGGATTACTTTGTTAACATAAATTTGACAATAGTTGGGCTATTAGCCATCCCTTGAGGGAGTACTTTCCATTCATATTTCTGATCAGGACCTTCATGATTCAGTGCAAGGATAGTAAATGCAAAACGTGGACTATCCTCAGGATGAATTGGAATTTAAAAAAAAACAATCTTTAATATCTATAACTAAAACATACCAGGTTTTTGGCAAAGCAGACAATTGAGGAATCCCTGATTGAGCAGGTCCCATAATAACCATTTCATTATTAATGGCTCTTAAATCTTGCAGTAATCTCCATTTACCAGATTTCTTTTTGATGACAAAAATGGGAGTATTATGGGGAGATACAGAAGGTTGTATATGTCCTTCCGCTAATTGTTGTTTGACCAGGTCATGGGCTGCTTGTATCTTTTCTTTAGTCAGGGGCCACTGAGGAACCCATACTGGTCTTTCTGATTTCCAAGTAATTTTTATTGTCTCAGTGGCCCTTTCTGAAAATCCAACCCATGTCTGTCTGTTCCTTGATCTATTTGTATTGGTGCTGCTATACCTTGTTCTTGTTTTTCTAATCTTTTTCCTTTCCTAAAACTTTGTCTAGCCATAATAGTGGGTGCATTTTGATTGATGTTATTTTTTAATGTCAAACCTAATCGATATAGGACATCTCATTCCCATAAATTTACGGGAAGATGATCCAATACATATGGTTGTATAGTTCCCTCACATCCTTCAGGATCCTTCCAATTTAATACCATTGCACTTCTATGGGGATTAGTTGCCACTCCTAGGCCTCGAAGTGTTTGAGTGGCTTGTTGTAATGGCCAATGTTTTGGCCATTCTTGATGAGAGATGATGCTAAGGTCTGCACCTGTATCCAGTAGCCCATTAAATTCATGTCCTTGAATATTTAGTTTTAGCATGGGGCAAGAATCTAAATTTAAAGAAAGCATAGCCCAATCTACACCTGTGGAGCCTAATCCCTCAGAACCTCTTTCTACAGTACGACTGAAAAATTTATCATGTAGGCTGGGTATTATTAGTAACTGTGCTATTCTATCTCCTGTTGAAATTACTGATATACCCTTTGGAGAACTGGCTATAATTTTTATTTCACCTTCATAATCGGGATCAATTACCCCAGGACTTATCATAAGTCCTTTTAGAGTAGAAGAGCTGTGTCCCAATAATAAGCCTACTGTTCCTTTGGGAAGAGGTCCTTTTACCCCTGTGGGAATGATTTGAACTCCCATCTCCGGAGTTAGTACTGCTCTGGTGGAGGCGCAGATGTCCAACCCTGCGCTCCCTCTGGTTTGTCTGATGAGGGATCTGATGGACAATGTTTCCTAGGCACTACCCTGATGGGGTTGCTGGGTTCCTCCAGTGCTCCGTATATTTGTGGTTTTGGGCCCCGGAGCATTGGGCTCCCCTGTCCATTTTTCGGCAACAGAGCCTGATGCCTTTCTCCATGATATCGTGGATAAACACCTGGTCCTTGTTCGTTTTTTGGTAATGGAGTACCCTCTATGGTGGTTTGAGAACGGCATTCATTAGCCCAATGTCTCCCTCTACGGCATCGTGGGTAAATACCCGGTATTCTACTCCTTTGATACCTAGTTTTGTTAAACCCTCCTCCTATGGGGCAATTCCTTTTAAAATGTCCTGTTTGTTCACAATTGTAGCATGTTCTTGGCCTGGCATCTAAAGCCTGTTTTACTGCAGCTGCCACAACTTGCCCTTGTTCATTAATGTCTCTGGCATCTAAAGCCTGTTTTACTGCAGCTGCCATGACTTGCTCTTGTTCATTAAGGTCTCTACATAATTTAATATATGTGTTTAAATCTTCATGTTTCCATGGTCTAATGACTTCTCTGCACCAACGATTTGCTTGCTCATAAGCCAGTTGTTTTATTAATGGCATTGCTTGTTCTGTATTCCCAAAAACTCTGGTAGCTGTTTGAATAAGCCTATCTACAAATTCAGCATAAGATTCATTAGCTCCTTGTATTATCTTAGATAATTGACCTTGTAAACCTCAATGTCCTTGTAAAGTCTTCCATGCCCTAACTGCCTCTGCAGCAATTTGTGCGTATATGCCAGGATCATATGCAATTTGTTGCTGCTGATCCTCATAAGGTCCCTTTTCTAACAACATATCTAGATTTCTCTGAGGATAAGCAGCTGTTGCATTTCGCCTAGCCATCTCCTTGCAAAATTCCTCATTGGCAACCTTCCATAACAGGTATTGACCTCCAGTTAGCACAGCTTTACACATATTAGCCCAATCTGCTGGCGTCATGTTCAAGTTGTTAATGGATTCGACCAAGCTTACAGTGAAGGGTGCTTGAGGACCATAGGTTGTTACAGCCTCTTTTAGCTCCTTCACTATTTTGAAATAAATTCATGTCCTTGAATATTTAGTTTTAGCATGGGGCAAGAATACAAAATGTAAAGAAAGCATAGCCCAATCTACACCTGTGGAGCCTAATCCCTCGGAACCTCTTTCTACAGTATGACTGAAAAATTTATCATGTAGGCTGGGTATTATTAGTAACTGTGCTATTCTATCTCCTGGTGAAATTACTGATATACCCTTTGGAGAACTGGCTATAATTTTTATTTCACCTTCATAATCGGGATCAATTACCCCAGGATTTATCATAAGTCCTTTTAGAGTAGAAGAGCTGCATCCCAATAATAAGCCTACTGTTCCTTTGGGAAGAGGTCCTTCCAAACTCATTCTACGAAGCTGGTATCACCAGACAAAGACACATCAAGCAAAGAGAACTGATAAACATAGATGCAAAAATTTTTACTAAAATACTTACAAATCACATACAAAAACACATTAAAAAATAGTGCACCATAACCAAGTGGAATTCATTCCAGGGATGCAAAGTTGGTTCAACATACAAAAGTCAATGAATGTAATTCACCACATCAATATACTTAAAGAGGAGAATCACGTTTACCTCAATAGATGTAGAAAAGGCATTTGACAAAATGCAGCATTCTTCCATGTTCAAGACACTAAATAATTAGGTGTAACAAGAACATACCTCAATATTGTAAAAGCTGTATGTGTTAAACCCAAGGCTAACATCTTTCTAAATGGAGAAAAACTGAAAGTATTCCCTCTAAAAACTGAAACAAGATGGGGATGCCCTCTTTCTTCACTCCTATTCACCCTAATACTTGAAACTCTAAGCAGAGCAATTAGGCCAAACAATAAATTGAAGGCACACAAATAGGAAAAGAAGAGTCTCAACTAACCCTATTTCCCAAAAACATGATCCTGCATTGAGAAGACCAAAAAAAAAAAACCAAACAAACAAACAAACAAACAAATAAAACAAAACAAAACAAAAAACAAACAAACAAAAAAAAACTCCACCAAAAAAATTCTAGAGCTCATAAACAAATTCAGCAAAATAACAGGTTATAAGATTTACACCCACACATCAATTTAGTAATGAACCAGCGGAATTAAAAATTAGTAAAACTATCCCATTCACAATTGCAAAAGAAAAAAAAAAACCACAACAGCCTGGGAATAATTGTAACAAACTAAATCTATCAAAAAGGTGAAAGACCTTTATAATAAAATTGAAGAAAACCTTAGAAGATGGAAAGATCTCTCTTGGTCTTTGACAGGGAGAATAAACATTGTCAAAATGCCTGTACTACAAAAAGCTCTATACAGAATTAATGCAATTCCTATTAAAATCCCAAAGACATTCTTCATAGAAATATAAAGAGTAATCATGAAATTCATTTGGAAAAATAAGTGGCCCAGGATAGTCAAAGCAATTCTTAGTGACAAAAGCAAGCCTCACAATACCAGACCTTAAATTACACTATAGAGCTATAGTAACAAAAAAGCATGGTATTGGCACCAAAACAGACATGAAGTCCATTAGTACAGAATAGAAGCCACAGAGAAATACCCATATAAATAGAGTTATCTCATACTACACAAATACACTATATACTTGAAGGACTTAAAATCAGCCTACTACAATGTTTATAACTGTTCAACTCCCATTAGCTAAGCTATGTAACCAACCTAGGTATCCTTCAACAGATGAATGAATAAAGAAACTGTGGGATATGTACACAATGGAATACTACTCAGCCATAAAAAAGAATGACTTTATGACATTGAAGAAAAAATAGGCTCTTAAACAAATGGTGCTGGGAAAACTGGAAATCCATATGTTGCAGAATAAAATTTAAGTTCGCACAAAATTCAACTTAAAGTGGACCAAAGACCTAAGCATTAGACCAGAAATCCTGCACCTATTAGAATAAAATTTAGGTTAAACACTCCATCTTGTCAACTCAGGAAGTGACTTCCTCAACAAAATTCCTAAAGCACAAGAAGCAAAATCAAGATTCAAAAAATGGGATGGCATCAAACTAATGGGACAGCATCAAAAATCTTTCTTCTTCCCCTTCTCTTTTCCCTTCCACTTCCCCTTCCCCTCTCTCTTCCCCTTCCTCCTCCTTGTCCTCCTCCTCCTCTTCCTCCTCCTCCTCCTCTTATTCTTATTCTTATTCTTCACCAGGTACCAAGCATTAAACTGAGGACTCAAACACTGAGCCAATTCCCCAGCCTAATTTTTTGTATTTTATTTAGAGACAGGGTCTCACTGTGTTGCTTAGTGCCTCACCATTGCTGAGGCTGGCTATGAGCTCACTGTCCTCCTGCCTTAACCTCCTGAGCCACTGGGATTACAGGTGTGTACTACCATGTCCAGTGTAAAAAGCTTCTTTTCAGCAAAGGAAACAATTAAGGATATAAACAGACAGCCTTCAGAATAGGAGAAAACCTTTGCCACCTGCATTTCAGATAGACCATTAATCTCCAGGATATATGAAGAAATCAAAAAACTTAACAAAACTAAAACAAATAACCCAATCAATAAATGGGCAAAAGAACTAAACAAGCACTTTACAAAAGAAGAATTACAAATGGTTAACAAATATATGAAAAAATGTTCAACATTTCTAGCAATCAGAGAAATAAACTACCTAAGATTCTATTTCACTCTAGTCAGAATGGCAATAACTAAGAATACAAGATACAATAAATACTATCAAGGATGTGAAGAAAAGGGTACACTTATATATTGTGGGTGCTACACTTGTATAATTGGTCCAACTCCCATGGAAAGCAGTATGGAGATTCCTCAGAAAACCTGGAACAGAACTGCCATTTACTATCCCACTCATTGCTATATACCTGAAGGACTTAAAATCAGCCTACTACAATGTTTATAGCTGTTCAATTCCCATTAGCTAAGTTATGTAACTAACCTAGGTGCCCTTCAACAGATGAATGAATAAAGAAACTGTGGTACATATACACAGTGGAGTACTACTCAGCCATAAAAAAGAATGACGTTATGACAATTGCCTAAAAATGGATGTAAGTGAAGACTTCCATGCTAAGTGAAATAAGCCAGTCCCTAGATACCACAAGTCAAATGTTCTCTCTAATAATGAGATGCTAACACATAATTGTGCAAGTGGAGAATAGAAGGTCAGTAGATTAGACAAATGGGAAATGAAGGGAAGGGAGAGGAGGCAAGAATTGGTAAGACAGAGGAATGAATCTAAGATAACTTTCCTATGTACATATATAAATACACTACAGTGAATCATCACATTATATACAACCACAAGATTGGGATCCTAATTATAATAAAATGTACCCCCTGTTTAAATAAATATGTCAAAATATACTTTATTCTCCTGTATAACTAAAAAGAACAAATTTTTTAAATCACATAACTGAATTATTACTTTTGTTAAAATCTACAAAGAGCTTCCTTTCACTTATCAAGTTTATTATGCATTTCTTTAAAATCTTTTGAATACTAAAAAGCTAAGGCAATATTAGATAATTTATAGAGTTTATTTTTGGTTGCCATAGGTGTAGAAAATGTGAAATCCACAAAAATAGAAAGACATAAGAAAACTTAATGTGGAGAAAATGAGAAAAACATAATAGGGACCTATTTTAATGAAATAAACCAAAGTAATTATTTTAGAATGGTTTTACTTCTCAATAAGAATTGCTTACCTTTTATCATTAACTCTTAACAAAGACAGGGTGTATGATGTCTTTAAAAAGAGTTTCAGCTCAGAAAACATGACTGAACTGACTTCTCAGTCCCATAATCTGTCCAAACAAATACCTATTAAGATACATACTTTATACACATAAATTCTTTTTTAATCAGATCCAATATGATAGGCTAGTGGGAGGCTGCATTCTGTGTCACTCTGGGATTCAATAGTAGGAATACTGTTTCTCTGCGAGTTATTAGAGGATACCTAATAGCTGCACCTATGCAGGAATCCCAACAATTGTGCCTGCACAGGTCCCCAGGCCTCAGCATCAGCACAGAACCCCTGGTCACTTCCCCACACAGTATCTATGGCTGCCATGACCAAGCAGAACCACCAACAGCAACGCCCATGCAGAACCCCTGGTCACCCACCCATACAGGAATCCTGGCCATGGCTCCCATGCAGGAACCCCCTGCCACTGCCAATGTGCAGGACCTCAAGCTGCCACTCCCATATGGATTCCCATCTACCAATGTGGGGTGCTCCAGATCGCCTCCATCTTGAAACACTGCAACCACTGCCATAGTATCCTACCTGTGGTCGCCTGCACCTGAGGACATTGTACAGGGCCTGGACACAGCCACCAGCCACAACACTGCATGACACAGAGCTCCATCTCTGAACACACTGCCCAACACCACCACCTGAACAGACTCAATTCAACACCCCCTCTCTGAAAGCAGCCACCTCCATCTTAGGCCAACTTTATCACCATCTTTAGTTGGGGCAACTCCCAATGTGGGACACCTGCTGGGGGCTAGGAGCAATATCAAGGTAACTGTAGCCCCCAACTCCTCCTTCTCCCCTGCATTCACTAACCCAGCACAGTGTTTGCAGCTACAAAGCCTGATCCTGAACTGCCCAATACAAAAACAGTTCTTGGCAACAGGTGCTTAGCCCCCAGGGCACAGACCACAAGATCTCTGAAGAGAGATGTTCCTAATTGGGAAATAGAAAGGTAGGGGGTGATTGAGACATAGTTTAGAGACAAAATTAGAGACAAGGAATTGTAAGTTCTACAGGTGATAAAAGGAGATAAGACCAGGCACCCACATCACATGAGTGGGCCCTAAAGGAGATCCTTGGGGTGCAGTCTCCCATCAGGGACTGGAAAATGCTATACCCCACCTCTAGGAGCTCTGCTCCCAAGACCAGCCCTCCCACCCTAATCACCTTCACCATCCTGAGGTGGAGATACCGGCAAATAACAGTCAACCCCACTTATTGGATGAGAAGGGAAGCAGAAAAGATACTGATCTCCAACAAAACCAATGCTTGTATTTTTCTTTGAGATTTTTTCTCTTTTTCTTTTCTCTCTCTCTCTCTCTCTCTCTCTCTCTCTCTCTCTCTCTCTCTCTCTCTCTCTCCTCCCACCCTCACATCCCCAACATCTGTGAAACCAAGTACTTTCATAATTAGGATACTTAGGACTGGAGTGTCTGAATATATATTACAGGTGTGTTGTATATTCTTTTATCTCCTATATTTACATTTTTAAATTTTTCTTAATTTTTTGTTGGTTTGTTTTTTGTACTCTCTATTGTCTTACCACTTACTTGTCCCCTCCAAATCACTTTCTCTCTTTTCTCCTGCTACTAGTCAACTTCTTTAGATTCCTCTTTCATGCTTTCTAAGGTCTAATAACTCTATATCCTTACCTCCTATCTCCTTAACATCTCACCCTACACCCCAGCCCCTGTTCTCTCTTTGTTCATCAGAAACTGTAGACATTTTTACAAATCTTCTGTTAATATTGTAGATAATGATTGAACTTGCCATTTCTGTATATTGTGACAAAACCATAAATGTCTTAATAGGAGCCTTTTAATTTAAGGCTATATATTATTTGTTTGGGGATCTGTTGAAATTGTTCTCCCTCTTAAAGGAGCAGTATTGGAATTATACAGGGACTATATGCCTATAGGGTAAAAACTGTAACACCTCGGATCTGCAGTGCTAGAAGAGAAACAACATGAAAAAATAAGGGAAGAAAGTGCCCCAAACAAAGCAATATGCTACATTATTAAAGTCCATGGCCAGCACAACAGAAGAAATGACAAAGAAGTTCAGGATGTACATAAATAAACGGTTCTGTGAATTAAAGGATGATATTAGAGAGCAAATACAGGCAGCAAAAGATCATTTTGATAAAGAGAATACATAAGCAAGTATAGGAAGCAAAATATTACTCAATAAGGAGATAGAGGTTCTAGGGAAAAAAGACAATTATCCTTGAAATAAAGAAAATATTAAACCAAATTACAAACTCAATAGAAAACACCACCAACAGATTAGATAACTTGGAAGACAGAATGTCAGATAATAAAGACAAATCTTGAAATAAAATTTGACCAAACACTGAAGATGGCATGAAACTATGAGCAGAACATTCAAGAATTATGAAATAACACAAAAAGACCAAATTTAAGAATTACTGGGATAAAAGAAGGCATAGAGTTATAAACAAAAGGAATGAAACATCTATTTAATGAAATAATATCAGAAAATTTTCCAAAATGAAGAATGAATTAGAAAATCAAATACAAAAGGCTTACAGGACACCAAATGTATAAGATCACAACAGATCTACTCCAATGCACATTATGATGAAAATTCCTAGCATACAGAATAAGGACATAATTTTAAAAGCCATAAGAAAAAAAAATCAGATTACACATAGGGGAAACTGATTAGGATATCTGAAGATTTCTCAACACAAACCCTGAAAGCTAGAAGATTCTGAAATAACATATACAAAGCTTTTTATCCTATTAGGTGCAGGATCTCTGGTCTAAATTCTAGCTCCTTTATCAACTTTAAGTTGAGTTTTGTGCATGGTGGGAAATAGGGGCTTAATTTCATTTTTCTGCATACGGATTTCCAGTTTTTCCAGCACCATTTGTTGAAGAGGCTATCTTTTCTCTAATGTATATTTTGGTTCCTTTGTCTAATATGAGATAACTGTATTTATGTGGGCTTGTCTCTGTTTATTCTATTCTGTACTATGGTCTATAAGTCTATTTTGGTGCCAGTACCATGCTGTTTTTGTTACTATTGCTCTGTAGTATAGTTTAAGGTCTGGTATAGTGATGACACCTACTTCACTCTTCTTGCTAAGGATTGTTTTGGCTATTGTGTGTCTCTTATTTTGAATTTCATGACTGCTTTTTCTATTTCGATGAGGAATATAATTGGGATTTTGATTGGAATTTCATTAAATCTGTATAGTGCTTTTGGTATTGTGGCCATTTTGACAATATTAATTCTGCCTATCCAAGAACAAGGTAGATCTTTCCATCTTCTAAGGTAATTTTGTAGAGGTCTCTCACCTTTTCATTTATTCCCAAGTATTTTATTTATTTATTTATTTTTTGAGGCTATTGTAAATGGGGTAGTATTCCTAGTTTCTTTTTCAGAGGATTTGTCACTGATGTACAGAAATGCCTTTGATTTATGGGTGTTGATTTTGTATCCTGCTACTTTGCTGAATTTATTTATTAGTTCTGGAAGTTTTCTGATGGAAATTTTTGAATCCTTTAGGTATAGAATTATGTTTTCAGCAAATAGTGATAATTTGAGTTCTTCTTTTCCTATTCATATCCCTTTAATTTCTTTTGTCTGTCTAATTGCTCTGGCTAGTGTTTCAAGAACTATGTTAAATAGAAGTGATGAACGAGGGCATCCATGACTTCTTCCAGTTTTCAGAGGGAATGATTTCAATTTTTCTCCATTTGGAATGATGTTGGCCTGGGGCTTTGCATAGATATCTTTCACAATGTTGAAATATGTTGTTTTTTCAGAGACATTCTATTTGGATTAGGTCCTAACTTCCTTAAAAAGACTCCTATAGCACAAGAAATAAAATCAAGAATCAATAAATTGGATGGATTCAAAATGAAAAGCTTCTTCTCAGCAAAATAAACAATTAGTGAGGTAAAGAGAGAACCTACAGAATGGGAGAAAACTTTTACCACATGCACATCAGATATAGCACTAATCTCTAAGATATATAAAAAATTCAATACCTTAACACCAATAAAACAAATAACCCAGTCAATAAATTGGCTAACAACTCAACAGGCACTCCTCTGAAGATGATATACAATCAATAAACAAATATATAAAAATATGTTCAACATGTCTAGAAATAGAGAAATGCAAATCAAAATTACTCTAAGATTTCATCTCACTTCAGTCAGAATGGCATCTATTAAGAATACAAACAACAATAAGTGTTGGAGAGGATGTTGGGGAAAAGGCACACTCTTAAATTGCTGGTGGGATTGCAAATTGGTACAACCAATCTGGAAAGCAGTATAGAGAATCCTTGGAAAACTTGGAATGAAAGTTTGACCTAGCTATCCCATTCGACCTAGCTATCCCACACCTCGGTTTATACCCAAAGGACTTAAAAACAGCATACTACAGGAATCAGCCACATCAATGTTTATAGCAGCACAATTCAAAATAGCTAAATTATGGAACCAACCTAGATGCCCTTCAGTAGATGAATGGATAGGGAAATTTTGGTATATATACACAGTGAACATTACTGAGCATTAAAGGAGAATAAAATCATGGCATTTGCAGGTAAATTAATAAAATTGGAGAATATAATGCTAAGTGAAGCAAGTTGATCCCAAGAAACCAAAGGCCTAATGTTTTCTTTGATGTAAGGATGCTGACTTATAATGGCGATGACAAGGAGCTTGGGTGGCAGAGCATGGGAGGAATGGAAGAGCATTAGATAGTGGAAAGGAGAGGGAAATGGAGGGGCAAGTGGTAGGAATGATGGTGAATGAGTTAGACATCATTATCCTAAGTACATGTATAAAGACACTAATGGTGTGAAGATACTTTATGTATAATAAGTGACTTGAAAAATTGTGCTCTATATATGTTTAATATGAAATGAAGCGCATTCTGCCATCGTGTGTTACAAATTAGAATGAATACATAATTTAATTTTAAAAAAACAGCATACTACAGTGATATAGCCAAATAAATGTTTATAGCAGTATGATTCACAATAACTAAATTGTGGTACCAACCTAGACGCCCTTCAGTAGATGAATCAATAAAGAAACTGCGGTATATATACAAAATGGAATATTACTCAGCATTAAAATAAAATAAAATAAAATCATATGCAGGTAAATGGATGGATTTGGAGAATATCATGCTAACTGAAGTAAGCCAATCCCCCAAAAAACAAAGCCAAATGCTTTCTCTGATATGTGGAAGCTGATCCATAATGGGGCAGGGCGGGGGGAGGGTGGGTATGGAAGGAATGGAGGAACTTTGGATAGGGCAAAGGGGAAGGAGGGAAACTGAAGGGGCACGGGAGGGGACAGGGAGGAAAGATGGTAGAATGAGATGGACATCATTACCCTAAGTAAATGTATGAAGATACAAATGGTGTGACTCTACTTTGTGTACAACAAGAGAAATGAAAAATTGTGCTCTATATCTTTACAATGAATTGAAATGCATTCTTCTGTCATGTATAACAAATTAGAATAAATAAATTTAAATAAAAAATTGTTTTTAATCATTGATTCCACATAAGAATCCTAGTAAAAAGTATATCACAACCTGAATTTCTGGCCCTAATTTTAAAAATTCTGTTAATATTTGCAATGTTTAAGTAATTATGAATTTGAAAGTATGAAATATCCAAGAAAATAGAAAGAATATCTAGGCTTTCAGAAGTAAGGATTTATTTGTCTTATATATGTACCAAATAACCCTTCTGACCATGTTCCTATCACTGTGAATCAATGAAATCAGACTTCATGTCTTCTACTAAACTAGTAAGTTCCTCAGTCTTATAACTGTTTTTTTCATTAGTATTTTCTTGAGAATCCAAACATTTTATTGGTTCTTTTTAATTATATATAATATTAGGATTCATTTTTACATAATTATAAACACATGGAATATAATTTGCTCTATTTTCATCACCAGTGCTTCCATTGTAGGCACATAATATGTGGTGTATATTTTATAGTGCCCTTAACCTATATGTGTTGACAAAGGGCAGTAGGAGTGTGGGGGATGGTCTATGATGTCCTCAATAAAATTAGTCATAAATAAATATGAGTGATATTCTATCATCATACTATAGTGATCACTTAGCAGGCAGGAGGAAGAATCTCCTAGAAGGAAACATTCATGCACAGATCCTAAGTACCAAAGTATCTTCCTGCTAGAGAAGGGTCTCCTCCCACATCCAAATATAAATTTTGTTCTGATTTCCTCAGTAGCAATATCAGTAGTATCCAGTCTCCTAATTTTTCACATATTCTGATCACGTCTTCAAACTCATGAATCATAGCAACCTACTGTATAGCTTTCAGACTCTAAGCTTGTGAACATATCATAGAGAAATCAAAGAATTTGATGTTTTTTTTTTTGCATGTTTAAGCATTTTTAAAGTATTTAGGAAATCAGAGGGATAGCAAACCAATAGTTAAGTTTCAGGATTAATAAGTGTTTTTAAACATTTTAAGAAAGTCATAATGATTAGACCAGTTTTTGGTGCTTGTGTAACTAAATGAAATTTTTTTTCACATTTTTATTAGAGCACTATAGTTGTACATATTGATGAGATTTCTAGTTACATATTAACACATCTATACAATATAACAATATGATTTGTCCAATATCACTCTCCAGCACTTCCTCCCTCCTCTGCTCCCCCTGCCCACTGGACCTTTTTCCTCTATTCTACTTATCTCCCTTTGCTTTTCATGTTATCACCCCCTCCCACACACTAACTTTCCTTTTTCCTCTCCAACTTCCACAAAAAAGAGAAAACATATGACACTTAACCTTCTAAATCTTAATGAAAAATTTAAGTTTTGCTTAAAATTGTTTTGATTTACTGGATAAACATAGCTTTACAAGGCTGTAAGGATTGGAACAAATCTTACTGACATTTTAGTCCAAACTTTACATTTTGAAACTGAATAAACTGAAACCTTGACAGGGCTACCCTCCCCTGACCCCAACTATTTTAGCAAAACACCCACAAGCAGACCCATGGCAGAAGGCCTTGGTGAACCACTGGATCCTATGTCCTTTCCATGGAATGACCACAAAACTGTCTGACAGTCATGCAGTTTTTAACAAGAGTCATCTTAGAACTGTAAGTATTTTTTTTTTTCCTGTCAGGAGCTATAAATGTAAAGACCGAGGTTTCACTATCTAGACCCCAAGTTCACTAAATTAATAAGGAAAATATTCATTTGACATAATAAGACTTTTAAAAATTGGTATAGTAAGGATTGATTTAAAATAAAAATTTGAGACGAGAGGATCCAACATGGCGGCCGGCGGGGAGTAATGATTCCAATGTCTCCACATTAATGAGATCAGAAAGACCAATTGGAACAGCTACAGTCTACTTACTGAGGAACTTCTAGCAAAATTCCGTTAAGAGGAGACCTGCCGGGAATTGGTAGGTTTATTAGAAGTGACAGTTTGTCCCAGACAAGTGGATCTTGGCCGGGCACGCGGGCGCAGGGGTCCAGTCCCGCAGCCACCAGCCACTTCTGCGGGCTGCCGGTGGCCCAGAGCAGCGAGGCCTGCCCAAACCAGCAGACGGCCCCCGCCATCCCAGCTCTCCCGGGAGGCTCCATTCTCACCCTGTGAGTAAACACCCCACCCGCCTGGCTCTTAGCCACGCGGCCGCAGCTGCCCGGCTCTACAGGCGGCCCCCGGCGGGTGCAGAGGTCCAATTCTGCGGCCACCAGCCGCTTCTGCAGGCGACTGGCGGCCCGGAGCAGCGAGGCCCGCCCAAACCAGCAGACGGCTCCCGCCATCCCGGCTCTCCCGGGAGGCTCCGTTCTTGCTCTGCGAACGGCCACTCCGCCCACCTGGATCTTAGCCACGCGGCCGCAGCTGCCCAGCTCTACAGGCAGCCCCCCGGTGCCCGGCTTGGTGAGAGGGGTCCCCGCCCAGTCGGTGGACAGCCCCCGCCATCCCGGCTCCCCTAGCGGCGCCACTCTCGCTCTGCAAGTGGCCACCTCGCCCGCCCAGCTCTTGGCCGCTCGGCCTCAGCTGCCCGGCTCTACAGGCAGCTCCCGGTGGCCCAGCACAGCGAGAAGTGTCCCCGCCTGGCCCAGCAGACGGCCCGTGCCCTCCTGGCTCTGCTAACAGCCCCGCCCACCCGGCGAACGGCTCCCCACCCCTGAGACCACGTAAAGGGAATCTAACCAAGCCTTTACGAAATAGCGAACTGGGAACTAAAACCAGAGATTGTGTCAGACCAGAGACAAGCCAATTCCACCCCTCCCTTCGGACACCCCGGCAAGGGGCCAGGGGCCTGCCATAGCAGAGAGGGGAAGTCACCAAAGTTCGGCCAAAGAGATTCCTTCCCAACAGAATCTACTTTAGCAGGTGTGTGACTCCCACCCACACCAGATACAAACAACCAGGAAACTTCAAAATCTTTCTGTGGGCGTGACCATAAGGGCCAAAGGACTCTTGACCCCCAACTCCTCCTACTGCCAGTGACATGGGCATGACTGTAGGGGCAGAGGGAAGCAGAGAAGACTCCCCACCCCCAAATCCCCCAACCGCGAACTGAGAGGGTGTGACAGTAGGGGCGACACTCCAGACCCCCAACTCCTCCTACCGCCAGCAGAGTGGTTGTGATTGTAGGGGCTGAGGGAAGCAGAGGGATCCTCGACCCCCAACTCCTATTACCACCAGCAGCGACACCAATGGTCTTAGCCACCAGATTCCGAAGGTGTGCCCACCAAAGGGGTCCGGAAAAATTAAACAATTGACTCCCAGACCACAGCTCCACAGCACTGGGGCTTAGATGAATGACAGAGAGAGTGCTCAGTAGTTAGGGAAATAGAGCACTCGGTGGGGCTGAACGTGTAACCAAATCCTTGGGGAACTGCCTCCAGTGAGCAGAACCTGGCTGGCTGGCAGGAGGAAGGGGAGGAGGGGCCATAGAAGTGAAACGGCTCTGGACCAACAGGATTGAGAGACTCCCAGGAACCGCCTTACAGGGTTGCTGTTGACACATTGACGGCAAAACTCAGCCCGGAGGGCACAGCTTTGACTACGGGAAGAGAAGAAAATGGATCTCTAAGACCTTATTTTATTTCCTATTTCATTTTATTTTTTTTCTCTCCCTTTTCCCTCTCTCTCTCACCTTACAAGTTTTATTGCTCTTTCCATGCTCCTCTATGCTATCTATCTCCCTCTCCTTCTTTCTTTTCAAGAGCACCTACCTTCCCCTTCCCCCCAACTTTCATCCCAAGCATTATGTCCTCCATTTCGTGTAACTGTCTAAATGCAAATAGGTGAATGTTTCGAGGCCGTCTATAGTTCTCCTAAATACCTAGCTCCTACCAACACCCTGATCCAATCGACGGTTAGTATCCCCTTTCTGTAGAGCAATCTTCTAAAGTAGCCAAGACATACTAACCCTTATACCTGCATAGCACCTAACCTAAAGTCCTAAGAATAAAAAGCAAACGACTATATGCATACAAAATCTGGAAGCCCTTTATAAATTGAATGAATCAGCTCTAAAGTACAATAAAGCCCAACATCTATAGGCATAATCTCCCACCACAAAGGAGAGACAACAGAGATAAACAAAGCCAAAACAAATGTATAGGAGAAAGCAGTTTCAAAGAAGTCAAACAGAGCTGGAAAGTAACGTGAAGAACATGAAAAAACAAGGGAAAAAAGGATTACAGATTATGCAGGACAACTTAAATCTACAGGAGGACCTAGAAGCATCAGAAACATGGACAGGGAAAGAAATCAAGGCATACCAAACTCAGATGGAATGGAATTTTAGAGAAGACATGACACAGCAAGTCCAAGAATTGAAAGTATATTTTTGAAAACGAACTAAACAAATTCAAACTGCAAAGAACGAGCTTTACCAGGAGATAGAGATCTTAAAAAAAAATCAAACAGTAATTTTAGAAATGAAAGAAACCATAAACCAGATTAAAAATGCTAAGGAGAGTATTACAAATAGGCTAGATCAAGTACAAGTCAGAACATCAGATAATGAAGACAAAGTTTATCAACTTGAAAAGAGTATAGTCAACACTGAAAAGATGCTTAAATCTCATGAAAAATCTATCCAAGAGTTATAGGATCTCATCAAAAAACCAAATTTGAGAGTCATTAGGATAGAAGAGGGCACAGAGGTTCAAACCAAAGGAATGCACAACCTATTAAATGAAATAATCCTAGAAAACTTCCCAGAGATGAAAGATGGAATGGATTGCCAAATCCTGGAAGCCTATAGGACCCCAAACATCCAAAACTGTAATAGACCAACTCCAAGACATATAATTATGAAGATAGCCAACATACAGAACAAGGAGAGAATATTAAAGGCTACAAGGGAAAGGAGGCAGATTACATTCAGGGGTAAACCAAGTAGGTTAACGGCTGATTTTTCATCACAGACTTTGAAAGGGAGAAGATCCTGGAACAATGTATTCCAAACGCTGAAAAATAATGGTCTCCAACCAAGAATACTGTATCCAGCAAAATTAAGCTTCAGATTTGACAATGAAATTAAAATCTTTCATGATAAACAAGAGCTAAAAGAATTCGCAGCCAGAAAACCAGTACTGCAAAGCATTTTGGGCAAAATTCTACAAGAAGAGGAATGGAAAAATAGTGCCCAAAACCAACAGCAGGAGGTTTCTCAGTAAAGGGGGAGGAAAAAAAATCAAAAAGTAAAAACTAGCCAAACTAAAATAAATAAATAAATAAATAAACATGACTGGAAGTACAAATCATATTTCAATTGTAACCTTAAATGTTAATGGACTAAACTCACCAATCAAGAGACGCAGGCTAGTAACCTGGATCAAAAAAAAAAAAAAACAAACCCAACAATATGCTGCCTTCAGGAGACTCATATGATAGGAAAAGACATACACAGGCTGAAGGTGAAAGGTTGGGAAAAATCATACCACTCACATGGCCCTCGGAAGCAAGCAGGAGTGGCCATACTCATATCGAATAAAATCAACTTCAAACCTAAGTTAATCAAAAGAGATAAAGAAGGACACTATATCCTGTTAAAAGGAACTATCCACCAACAAGACATAACAATTATCAATTTATATGCACCAAATAATGGTGCAGCAACGTTCGTAAAACAAACTCTCCTCAAGTTCAAGAGTCAAATTGACCACAACACAATAATTATGGGTGACTTCAACACACCACTCTCACCATTAGACAGATCCTCCAGACAAAAGCTAAATAAAGAAACTATAGAACTCAATGACACAATCAAGAACCTAGACTTAACCGACATATATAGAATATATCAACCATCATCAAGTGGATACACGTTCTTCTCAGCAGCACATGGATCTTACTCAAAGATAGATCATATATTATGCCATAAGGCAACTCTTAGTAAACATAAAGGTGTGGAGACAATACCATGCACCATATCTGATCATAATGGAATGAAACTGGAAATCAATGATAAAAGAAGGAAGGAAAAATCCAGCATCAAATGGAAAATAAACAATATGTTACTGAATGATCAATGGGTTACAGAAGACATAAAGGAGGAAATCAAAAAATTCTTAGAGATAAACGACAATTCAGACACAACATATGGGAATCTATGGGACACAATGAAAGCAGTTCTAAGAGGGAAATTCATTTCCTGGATTTCATTCCTCAAAAAAATAAAAAAAAACAACAAATAAATGAACTCACAATACATCTCAAAACCCTAGAAAAGAAATAGCAAAACAACAGCAAATATAGCAGAAGACAAGAAATAATTAAAACCAGAGCGAAAATCAACGAAATCGAAACCAAAAAACCATTGAAAAAATTGATAAAACTAAAAGATGGTTCTTTGAAAGAATAAATAAGATTGGCAGACCCTTAGCCATGCTAACGAAGAGAAGAAGAGAGAAAACTCAAATTACTAACATATGGGATGAAAAAGGCAATATCACAACAGACACTACAGAAATACAGAAGATAATTAGAAAGTATTTCAAAACCCTATATTCTAATAAAATAGAAGCCAGTGAAAACATCAATAAATTTCTTAAGTCATATGAGCTGCCTAGATTGAGTCAGGAAGACACACACAATTTAAACAGACCAATAACAAAGGAAGAAATAGAAGAAGCCATTAAAAGACTACCAACCAAGAAAAGCCCTGGACCGGATGGGTATACAGCGGAGTTTTACAAAACCTTCAAAGGAGAATTAATACCAATACTTTTCAAGCTACTTCAAGAAATAGAAAAAAAAGGAGCTCTTCCAAATTCATTTTATGAGGCCAACATCACCTTGATCCCCAAACCAGACAAAGACACTTCAAAGAAAGAAAACTACAGACCAATATCTCTAATGAACATACATGCAGAAATCCTCAATAAAATCCTGGCGAATCGAATACAAAAGCATATCAAAAAAATAGTGCACCCTGATCAAGTAGGATTCATCCCTGGGATGCAAGGTTGGTTCAATATACAGAAATCAATAAATATTATTCACCACATCAATAGACTTAAAGATAAGAACCATATGATCGTATTGATAGATGCAGAAAAAGCATTCGACAAAGTACAGCATCCTTTTATGTTCAAAACACTAGAAAAACTGGGGATAACAGGAACTTGCCTCAACATTGTAAAAGCTATATATGCTAAGCCTCAGGCTAGCATCATTCTAAATGGAGAAAAACTGAAGGCATTCCCGCTAAAATCTGGAACAAGACAGGGATGCCCTCTCTCACCACTTCTATTTAGTTTAGTCCTTGAAATACTAGCCAGAGCAATTAGACAGACAAAATAAATTAAAGGCATAATAATAGAAAAAGAAGAACTTAAAATATCACTATTTGCGGACGAAATGATCCTATAGCTAGAAGACCCAAAAGGGTCTACAAAGAAACTACTAGAACTAATAAATGAATTCAGCAAAGTGGCAGGATATAAAATCAACACACATAAATCAAAGGCATTTCTGTATATCAGCAACAAAACTTCTGAAATGGAAATGTGGAAAACCACCCCATTCACAATATCCTCAAAAAAATAAAATACTTGGGAATCAACCTAACAAAAGAGGTGAAAGATTTATACAATGAAAACGACAGAACCCTAAAGAGAGAGATAGAAGAAGATCTCAGAAGATGGAAAACCGTACCCTGTTCATGGATAGGCAGAACCAACATCATCAAAATGGCAATATTACCCAAAGTTCTCTACAGGTTTAATGCAATGCCAATCAAAATCCCAACAGCATTTCTTGTAGAAATAGACAAAGCTATCATGAAATTCATATGGAAAAACAAAAGACCCAGAATAGCAAAAACAATTCTAAGCAGGAAGTTTGAATCAGGCGGTATAGCGATACCAGATTTCAAACTATATTACAGAGCAATAGTAACAAAAACAGCATGTTACTGGTACCAAAACAGGCAGGTGGACCAATGGTACAGAATAGAGGACACAGAGACCAATCCACAAAATTACAACTTTCTTATATTTGATAAAGGCGCTAAAAGCATGCAATGGAGAAAGGATAGCATCTTCAACAAATGGTGCTGGGAAAACTGGAAATCCATATGCAACAAGATGAAGCTGAACCCCTTTCTCTCGCCATGCACAAAAGTTAATTCAAAATGCTTCAAGGAGCTAGATATCAAATTAGAGACTCTGCGCCTGATAGAAGAAAAAGTTGGCTCCGATCTACATATTATGGGGTCGGGCTCCAAATTCCTTAATAGGACGCCCATAGTCCAAGAGTTTTATACAAGAATAAACAAATGGGACTTACTTAAACTAAAAAGTTTTTTTTCTCAGCAAGAGAAACAATAAGAGAGGTAAACAGGGAACCTACATCCTGGAAACAAATTTTTACTCCTCACACTTCAGATAGAGCCCTAATATCCAGAATATACAAAGAACTCAAAAAATTAAACAATAAGATAACAAACAACCCTATCAACAAATGGGCCAAGGACCTGAACAGACACTTCTCAGAGGAGGACATACAATCAATCAATAAGTATATGAAAAAATGCTCACCATCTCTAGCAGTCAGAGAAATGCAAATCAAAACCACCCTAAGATACCATCTCACTCCAGTAAGATTGGCAGCCATTATGAATTCAAGTAACAATAAGTGTTGGCGAGGATGTGGGGAAAAAGGTACACTTATATATTGCTGGTGGGACTGAAATTGGTGCGGCCAATATGGAAAGCAGTATGGAGATTCCTAGGAAAGCTGGGAATGGAACCACCATTTGACCCAGCTATCGCCCTTCTCGGCCTATTCCCTGAGGACCTTAAAAGAGCATACTATAGGGATACTGCCACATCAATGATCATAGCAGCACAATTCACAATAGCTAGACTTTGGAATCACTGCCACTCTCCCACAGATTGCAACAAAACAGGCCCAGAGTATAGCTTGAACTGCCGAGAACCATCACTGAGGGGAAATCTGGTCTAGCAGGAGAACCCAAGCCTAGCAGGAGAGAACAGGAGACTAGAGGCAAGGCTCTCGTGACTGGGCAGCTGTAAACTGCAGGCCCGCCGGCGACAGTTCATCCACTGCCAGGGTAACTGGGCGGTAGGAGAACGCCCTCCCGCTGGCGATGGATCACCTGCCCACGGCCTGAGATACTGGGCGGCGGGAGTCTGCCTGCCTGCCACGACCGGGTGCTGAAACCAAACAGAGACAGTCCACTCACACCCCCCCATTAGGGCACCCCGGCAAGGAGACTGGGGCACGGCATAGCAGAGTAGTGTCGTCACTGGAGCTCGGACGTCGGAATTCCTTCCCAGCAGAATCCACGTTAGCAGGCATAGTTCAACAACACAAAGGAGAGACATCAGAGTAATACAGAAACAAAACAAATCTATAGAAGAGAGCAGAAACACGACAATCAAAAAGAACTGGAAAGTAACGTGGACAACATGAGAAAACAAGGGAAAAAAGGATTTCAAACAATGCAAGACAACTCAATTCTACAAGAGGACATAGAAACTTCAGAAACAGGGATATGGTCCTTCAATAGATGAATGGATTAAAAAACTGTGGCATTTATACACAATGGAGTATTACGCAGCACTAAAAAATGACAAAATCGTGGATTTTGCAGGGAAATGGATGGCATTAGAGCAGATAATGCTAAGTGAATCTAGCCAATCCTTAAAAAACAAATGCCAAATGTCTTCTTTGATATAAAGAGAGCAACTAAGATCAGAACACAGAAGAAGAGCATGAGGAAAAGACTAACATTAAACAGAGATGAGTGGGGTGGGAGAAAGGGAGAGTGAAGGGAAACTGTATGGAAATGGAAGGAGACCCTCATTGTTACACAAAATTACATATAAGAGTTTGTGAGGGGAAAGGGGAAAAAAAACAAGGGAGAGAATTAAACAACAGCAGATGGGGTAGAGAGGGAATATGAGAGGGAAGGGGAGGGGGGATAGTAGGGGGTAGGAAAGGTAGCAAAATACAACAGTCATTAATATGGTATTATGCAAAAATGTGGATGTGTAACCGATGTGATTCTGCAACTTGTATTTGGGGTAAAAAATGGGAGTTCATAACCCACTTGAATCAAATGTATGGAAGATGATATGTCATGAGCTTTGTAATGTTTTGAACAACCAATAAAAAAATAAAATAAAATAAAACATAAAAAAATAAAAAAAAATAAAATAAAAATTTGAGCAAATCATTATAAAGGTGTTCATTCATTTATGGCTTCATTATCTACTCTGGGTAGTAGGAACACAGAAATTGAAGGAGACACAATTTACTATACCAAACCTTTCTCTTACACTAATGTGTCACTTAATGATGGGACACATTCTGACAAATATATTTTTAGGTGATTTTTGTCACTGTGCAAACATTATAGAGTATTTACACAAACTAAGATGGCTATAATGTCATGGGTGGTATAATCTTAGGGTACCACTGTCTTATTTGTGATCTTTTTGTGACCAAAATAATGTTATGTGGTGCATGACTATAATAAAATTGCTGGCATTTTGATTAGTTTAAGAAAGGGAAACTTAAATTTAGCATTTAATTTTTTATTATTGAGATTACTGAAATATTTTAACCATCTCTTTCCTCTAATAGTTCCTACATACAGTTTCCCCATACAGTACTCTCAGTCGTAGTGGTCTTTCTAATCTATAATTTTGAACTAATTAACCATTCCCTTAAAAATTTCCAGTGATTTCATATTGTCTACATTAAAAAAAACCTATAATCTCTACCAAAAGTTCATGGAAAACTGCCTAGCATTACTCTCAAGTTCTGCATCAAAAACTTTCTCATATAAAATTGAGGTCATCCAAAGTCTTCAATTATTAAAGCTCTTCAGTTATTAAATAAATTACTTGGTACCTTTGCTTATCCTTTTCCAAATAGTCAAATACATTTTGAAGCCCTTCCCACATTTCAATATATGATTGTAACCTTCTTTAAATATTATTTAATTTAGCACTTGAAACATTATGCTTTGAATTATATTCATGCATTTACATATATTTCACTCTCAATTAAAATATGTTTGCATACAAAGGAGATTAAAGACTTCTTCCCCTTCATATTTAGAAAGTTACTCAAATTTGGCCTCATGTAAGACTTTTTTGAGAGAGCATAATAAAGATATCTGAATGTGTCCATTTCTAAATTGCCCTTTTACTAAAATCTGTATCTATCTAGTATTTATCAGAAAACTAGATATGGATGACCCCAATAAAAAGTCAGTAGTGTAAAGGGAACAATTAATAATTAAGCCCCACTTCCAAAGTACTGCCTAAGTAAAATCCTTATTTCCAATCACACACTTCTCCAAGTCAATATGATGATACCCAGCTGAAAATCTGATTATTTTTCATGTTTCCAGTGTTCACATTATAACTTGATTATAACTTGAACATATTCAAGTTTGAACTATAATATAAAATCCCATCTCTAAAACTTTTCACATAGGTGTCTATGCCTAGCTGAACAGTTTCATCTCCTGTTCTTTTTCCATGCGCCTCTTTCCATGGTAACCTGCATACCTTATTTGAAATGCACTGTTCCTCTGTGCAGAATGGCTTTGTCCAACTTCCCTTCTTGCTAAATTCTGGACTTTTTATACTTTAAGAACTCAACTCTGAGGAATGTAATGTGTGTGTTCTAGGAGAGTAATGTGCCCTCTTCTCAAAGCATTTTCTACTTAATTACTGTGTCCTCATTGCATTTGCTAATTGATTTACTGTTTTGTAACTGCATCTGTGACAGTTTCTTCTAAAAGATTTTAAGGTATTTAATAGTAGGAATCATAGTCTCATTTTCTATATACATAAGTGTCTGATACATGATGGGTAATTACATAAATATTATTATAATAATAAATATAAGATGAAGATTAATTAAACATTGAATACTTAAAGTTAGTACAAGAAAATTTATTTCTATACTTGCCTGGGACAAGATTAGCATGATCTAGTCCAGTAATTCAAATGCCTTTCTTAATGAGTTTTAAAAGCATAGTGCATCATGCAATGGCACTACCATCTCAGCCAACTGATGATCTAGCATGATGATGATCTCATGCCAGAACAACTCTGAAATATTTGGAAACATTCCAGAGCATACCACCTCTCCAATTAACATTCAATACTTTATTTGATAAACAAAAGAGTCTAATTCCAAGGATCCAATTTCAGCTTCGTGATCAAATCACCAAAAATATCTCCTCTCAATTTCTTTCCTTCTATTAGTAGTGATTCTAGACCAGCTGAATAAAATTTGGGGTATGGAATTTTTAATAAAACAAAGCAGATGTATTTAGAGTCCAAGGTTGAATACTACCATTTTTCATTCAACTACATGAAATTATCATTAAAAACACAAGCTGTTTATCACTTACATCTTCATACAAATAGAAATAATATGATTAAAGTCCCTACATATGTAATTTAATACTGTGAAGTACAATTAAGGTCAGATAAAAGGCAAATTTTTGGATAGTATTTTTTTTAAAGTTTCTTTTACCTGTATTCTGGTTGTGAATTATATACATCTTTGTGTTGCTCTCAATATTCTGTATTTGATAGAGCATGAAAAGAAGGCAAGCACACTGGCATTCCCTTTCACTGTTCAAGGAATTCTAGCTCCATTATAAGTGTCCAATCTGCTTTTAATTTTCATTTTTAGAAATGTCCATGCAAAGTTTGAATTCCTATAACTTTCCCTGAATTCAGGGGAAAATATTCCCAGGAATATTTTACCTGATAAAATATTCTTCCATTATTTTCTAAGAAACTCTAAAAGAAAACTGACCAGTATTTGGTCTGAAAAGTAAAAATTTTTCAGATCTTTGGATTACTTGGGAGAAAGGAAGAAAACAAACAATATGTATGTGTGTGTGTGTGTGTGTGTGTGTGTGTGTGAACATATAGATACATATTGTTATGTAGGAGGTATTTTCCTTCTCACAAATGATTTATAACAAAGTTCCTTTCTCTTTTTCTCCAAAGAAAAATAATAACAATAATGAAAAGTATAATACTGGGAGGAAAAGTCACTTGTTTAGAAGCAAAACTATGTGCACAGACTATTTTACATGATGCACACAATGTCCATGATCTGCTGAGGTTTTTTGAAAAGTATGTTTTTCTTTCATATAAAGATAAAAAGAAAAGCTTTTAGGTCATGGGCTATGAGGAGGAAGAGATAATATATCTTGTGCTTTGATGTTACAAGTAGCTCATCATTTACAGAAGAGATCATGTAGTGTAATCAAGGTCCTGGTAAACTGAGCCTGAATATTTAATATCCAGCTTCTATATAAGAAGCTTCATGACTTTCCTGATTTTGAAAACATATATTTCTGATTTAGAAAAGATATGTTGTGCATTATGAACAAATTGCAAAACTTTATTATTTTAGTGTAGAGATTTTACTTAATAGTATTTGGATATGGTGTAATTAAAAAGAAAAATATAATTCTACATTTCTTAGGAAACTCTGTTTCAGAAATATTTCTGAAACTGATAAGGAATTAGGATAAAATGACCCATTCACAGTTAAGTGTAACATAAAATTGGTTTCAAACCTTTGAGCATTGCCTGTAAACAGAAATTACAACCTATTGAATAATATTAAGAAATACTGATGCAATTTGCCCTATGATAGCTTTGAAGTTAGAGGCAAGTCTAGATAAAGTTTGCAAAAAATATGTTAATTGCATGTTAACATGTTGCCTGACTCTCAAACTTTGGCATTCTGACCATAACAATTATATAAAGAAAAAATTGTCAAGTGCATGTTATAAACATCAAACTTTTGATCAAATTACACATGTATATATGAAAAATTCATAACCAATAGAAGTATAAATGAGAGATTATACAATTTATGCAAGATGCATCATCCACAGAGTTTCATTCTTTGGCACACTCTCTTCCAGACCTCTTCCCGTGCATATATACATATAGGCATATATAGAAGGGGAATATATAGATTGGGGATAGATAATTGGGATATGTAGATAGTGGTATATATAGGCTAACTTAAGCAATACTGCATTAAAGTCATTTCAGTATGCCCAGCGCTATGAGACCTTCTCCTATTTTCTGACTGAGAAAAATTCTATAAACATCTTTTCATGTCAATAAAAGTGCCTTTTAACATTTGGTACAGAATTATTCTATACCAAGGTTTATTTTTCAAAGTTCTTAGTGATGGAACTCCAGAGAGTTATTTTTTTATAACACAATAATGAAGTATTATTTTTATATAATTGATTCATTTTTCATATCTTTTCAAAAATAATTTATGGTGGTATATCATAAAAAATTAGTTAAAAATGAAATAAAATATGAATTAATACAAAAGAATCCCAAAGCAGAAATACCAAATGAGAAAAACATAAAACTCTCCTAGGAATTGGAATTTTAAGTGAAAGTGCTACTTGAAGTTCTGAACAAAATTAATCACACACAAAAAAAATGCTATTATGGTTTGAATCTGATCCCCCAAGTTCGTGCACTGAAAATTCAATCCCAAAGATACAGTGTTGAAAGGTAAAACAAGAGGTGATTAGGTCATGAGGGCTCTGCCTTCGTGAATGGATTAATGTCCTTATGAGAGTAATTTTGCTATAAAAATGAGTTGGTCTCCTCTTGCTTTCTCATACTCACTTGCCTTTCCATCTCCTACTGTGAGCTGACACAGCATGAAGGCCCTCATCAGATGTGGGACCCTATATCTTGAACTTAGCCTCGAGAATTATAAGAAACAAGAATTATAAAAATTATAAAAATTATAATTATAAAAAACAGAGATTTTATAAATTACCTAGTTTCAGGTATTCTGTTACAGTAGCACAAAATAGACTAAAATAACTACCTATGTGTTATGGTTTAGATGTGAGGTATCCTCCACAAAAGCTCATGTGTAAGACAATGCAAGAAGGTTTAGAAGTGAAATGATTGGTTTATGAGAGCCTTAAAACAGATAGGAATAAACTAAGTGGTAACTACAGGCAGGTTGGGTGTTTCTGGAGGAGGTGAGTCACTGCGGGTGTGCCTTTGAGGTTTATATTTTGTTTTTGTTGAACAGAGGTCTTTCTCACTCTCCCTCCACCCCACTTTCCACCTCTCTCTCCTTCTTTGTCTCTCTCTCCTTTCTGGTGCCATGTTCCCAGCTGCTTCCCTCTGGCACACCTTTCTACAATGATGTTCTACCTCACCTTGAGACCTGAGGAGTGAAGCTGGCCTTTTATGGTTTAAGACCCCTGAAACCATGAGCCCCCAAATAATCTTTTCCTCTTCTAATTGTTTTTGTCATTTCTTTTTGTCACAGCAGTGAAAAACCTGACTAAAACATTATGTAAATATAAAATGAAGATGAATGAATACTAAAAACAAATGAAGATGAATACTAAAAGCAAGGGTCAACCACCCATTGCCAGAGTCTAGGTAGAGTCTCACCAACTTCACAACTAACTGAATTGAATTTAGGAAAAACAATGCTCACAATTAATGGTACAAGTGGCACAAAAAGTAGAGCAGATATTTTAACTGGCAAGAAAACAACATGTTACCTATTGAAATAGAATGTCTCTGCAAAAACAAAGAACACATTGGTAATAGTGATTGCCTCTCATAGGACTAGTAAAAAACTCTTGAAACGTGGGAGGAAGGAGAGTTTACATTGATTTGTTGTTATTTTCAAACAGAGAAAACCTAAACAAATCCTCTAGCTTCACTTGCTTCTTAGTTGACTTTAAAAGTCACTAGTTATGAAGGTTATGCAGCTGAGCAATACATTGTTAATCTCCCATTAGCTTTGCTGAGCATAACACCTCGGAAATATGGGTCAAGATAACAGCTGCCTAGGTTACTTTTCAGAGACTTAAACATTGCTTTTGTTGAAAACACCAACGCTTTACTTTGGTCTGTATAGGTTTCTGACAGATGACCATAGACAAAAGGAACAAAAACACTACCCTCAGATCATTCTAACATTGCCATTTCTGAACATACGTCCTATAAAGAGCTAGGAAGACTGATTACACTGCACAGGCCACTGATTACTTCACTTGAAACCACCTTTCTCCATGCCTTAAATCATCATACTGCTTTATCCTATATGAATACCCCTAAACTCTATCCTCAGGTGGATTTGACACTTGGGTGTTCTGTCTCCTCACACTTGGCTGCCTCATGAATGAGCCTTCTTTGCAAAATTCAACTTTTCAGTAATTGTTACACTGTGCAGAAGGAAAAATGGGCCTGGTTTAGTAACACTTTATGGCTTTTGAATTTCTACGATGAAAATACATTTCTTCATCAAAAAAATAGTTATAATACATATAATTTAAGTCCAGCATGGAAAAAGGTTACAAAATTATAGATGTAATATATCCCAATTTTAAGCAAACACTATCCTATTATGTATGTTAATATGTATTCATATGTAAATTGGAAAGATTATTAATTATTTTTTTTCTACTTCCGAGATTTTCTTCCATTTTCTACTGTTAATGTTATTGTTGCATAAGCAGAAAATCTCATAATTAAAAAAAAAACAATTAGAACTAATAAAAATAACAGGAAATAGAACACTAAATTTAAAAACTTTGTGAGTCGATCAAAATTCTATCCAAAGAAAAATTTATAAATTCTATTTCATTATTTTATTCTTAAGAGAGAAAAAACAACCATAAATAAAGACAACTTGAGAAAGTAGCCAAAGAATTTTAAAAGTCAATAGAAAACAAGTGAAAGGACATTACAAAATCTTTTAAAAAGAAATTTAAATGGCAGACAACAACAAAAACAAAAAATCTAAGCTGTGCTTCAAAACATAACTTTGCATAGGAATATAAACTACTAATGGTTATGGAGGGAAAGTCATGATTAGGGAGTACACTATCAACTGAGACCTGAAGGGGACTCAGAGAAGTAGAACATTTCAGGCAAAGGAAACCTGTTCTATGTCCATTGCATAAATGTTTCTGCACATCTCTGTTTTTGGATAGATATTAAGTAACGAGATCAATGGCATGACCATTGGTACAATTTTTGATACATGCAAATAAATTCCCTAACAAACTGTTGTAAAACATAATCCCACTATTATGGTATCAAAGTATCTATTTTAGGGTTCTCTAAGCAGCACTGAGTATTATTCTTTGAACTTGATTTTTAAATTACACTATAATAATTATAAAACATTTTAAATATATATAATTAATGACTTTATAGCTTCCAAATTTCCACTATCTACAAATGACTATTTTAAACATTTATTGTATATTCAAGACATTTCTCCATGTACTTATGACATTTGAAGGATATTGTTGCAATTATACTATGAAGTTTTCCCTTTGATACAATGAAACCATTTTCTAAAATAATTATCTATGTATCTCCATTATCAATTGCATATGCTTAACAGGATTCCATTACTAGACTAAAGTAAGTTTAACCTATTCTATATTGTTATTTTTCTCCAACTTCACTCTAATGTGCCTAAGTGTAGGGTGTTTTTTTTTTTTTTTTCCAATTATCTTGCTCATGGCTTTTTGGTATTCTTAAATCAGTGGATTAATGAACTTAACTGGTTCTTGGAAATTTTCAGAAACTCCTACTTCAAAATGTTCTCTGTACATTTTTCTTTCTCTTCTCAATGATTCTAACTCTGCTCATCAGGTACTATAGATCTCTTACCATTTCATAAATTTTTCATATTTTTATATTTCTATAATGATCTCTGGATAGTTTCTAATAAATTTATCTGCTTTCAGAATATATCAAAACTACATAATTTCTAATCAACCAATTCTTGAATTCTTGAATTCTCAACATCAACTTAATATTTAGTTGTTATAATTTCAAGTTGGCTCTTTTATATATTTATCATATCACATTTTTATAGTTTTCAGATTTTACTGAAATATTGAAGCTTAGCCTTTTATATTTCTAATATACAATATGTAATTTTTTCACTTTATTTTTTTTATTTTTATTGTTGGTTGTTCAAAACATTACATAGTTCTTGATATATCATATTTCACACTTTGATTCAAGTGGTTATGAATATTTACCCCGTATACAGATTGCAGAATCACATCGGTTACACATCCATTGATTTACATATTGCCATACTAGTGTCTGTTGTATTCTGCTGCATTTCCTATCCTCTACTATCCCCCCTCCCCTCCCCTCCCCTCTTCGCTCTCTACCCCCTCTACTGTAATTCATTTCTCCCCCTTGTATTTTTTTCCCTTTCCCCTCACTTCCTCTTGTATGTAATATTGTATATCCCTAAGGGTCGCCTTCCATTTCCATGCAATTTCCCTTCTCTCTTCCTTTCCCTCCCACCTCTCATCCGTGTTTAATGTTAATCTACTTTTCATGCTCTTCGTCCCTACTCTGTTCTTAGTTACTCTCCTTATATCAAAGAAGACATTTGGCATTTGTTTTTTAGGGATTGGCTAGCTTCACTTAGCATAATCTGCTCTAATGCCATCCATTTCCCTCCAAATTCTATGATTTTGTCATTTTTTAATGCACAGTAATACTCCATTGTGTATAAATGCCACAGTTTTTTAATCCATTCGTCTATTGAAGGGCATCTGGGTTGGTTCCACAGTCTTGCTATTGTGAATTGTGCTGCTATGAACATGGATGTAGCAGTGTCCCTGTAGTATGCTCTTTTTAGGTCTTTAGGGAATAGACTGAGAAGGGGAATATAGCTGGGTCAAATGGTGGTTCCATTCCCAGCTTTCCAAGAAATCTCCATACTGCTTTCCAAATTGGCTGCACCAATTTGCAGTCCCACCAACAATGTACAAGTGTACCCTTTTCCCCACATCCTCGCCAGCACTTGTTGTTTGACTTCCTAATGGCTGCCAATCTTACTGGAGTGAGATGGTATCTTAGGGTGTTTTTGATTTGCATTTCTCTGACTGCTAGAGATGGTGAGCATTTTTTCATGTACTTGTTGATTGACTGTATGTCCTCCTGTGAGAAGTGTCTGTTCAGGTCCTTGGCCCATTTGTTGATTGGGTTATTTGTTATCTTATTGTCTAATTTTCTGAGTTCTTTGTATACTCTGGATATTAGGGCTCTATCTGAAGTGTGAGGAGTAAAAATTTGTTCCCAGGATGTAGGCTCCCTATTTACCTCTCTTATTGTTTCTTTTGCTGAGAAAAAAACTTTTTAGTTTGAGTAAGTCCCATTTGTTGATTCTAGTTATTAACTCTTATGCTATGGGTGTTCTATTGAGGAATTTGGAGCCCGACCCCACAATATGTAGATCGGAGCCAACTTTTTCTTCTATCAGATGCCGTGTCTCTGATTTGATATCAAGCTCCTTGATCCAGTTTGAGTTAACTTTTGTGCATGGCGAGAGAAAGGGATTCAGTTTCATTTTGTTGCATATGGATTTCCAGTTTTCCCAGCACCATTTGTTGAAGATGCTATCCTTCCTCCATTGCATGCTTTTAGCCCCTTTATCAAATATAAGATAGTTGTAGTTTTGTGGATTGGTTTCTGTGTCCTCTATTCTGTACCATTCGTCCACCCGCCTGTTTTGGTACCAGTACCATGCTGTTTTTGTTACTATTGCTCTGTAGTATAGTTTGAAGTCTGGTATCGGTATACTGCCTGATTCACACTTCCTGCTTAGCATTGTTTTTGCTATTCTGGATCTTTTATTTTTCCATATGAATTTAATGATTGCTTTCTCTATTTCTACAAGAAATGCTGTTGGGATTTTGATTGGCATTGCATTAAACCTATAGAGAACTTTTGGTAATATCGCCATTTTGATGATGTTAGTTCTGCCTATCCATGAACAGGGTATATTTTTCCATCTTCTAAGATCTTCTTCTATTTCTCTCTTTAGGGTTCTGTAGTTTACATTGTATAAGTCTTTCACCACTTTTGTTAGGTTGATTCCCAAATATTTTATTTTATTTTTTTTGAGGATATTGTGAATGGAGTGGTTGTCCTCATTTCCATTTCAGAGGATTTGTCGTTGATATACAGGAATGCCTTTGATTTATGCGTGTTGATTTTATATCCTGCCACTTTGCTGAATTCATTTATTGGCTCTAGTAGTTTCTTTGTAGACCCTTTTGGGTCTGCTAGGTATAGAATCATGTCATCTGCAAATAGTGATAATTTAAGTTCTTCTTTTCCTATTTTTATGCCTTCAATTTCTTTTGTCTGTCTAATTGCTCTGGCCAGTGTTTCGAGAACTATGTTGAACAGAAGTGGTGATAGAGGGCATCCCTGTCTTGTTCCAGATTTTAGAGGGAATGCCTTCAATTTTTCTCCATTCAGAATGATGCTAGCCTGAGGCTTAGCATAGATTGCTTCTACAATATTGAGGTATGTTCCTGTTATCCCTATTTTTTCGAGAGTTTTGAACAAAAAGGGATGCTGTACTTTGTTGAATGCTTTTTCCGCATCTATCGAGATGATCATATGGTTCTTATTTTTAAGTCTATTGATGTGGTGAATAACATTTATTGATTTCCGTATATTGAACCAGCCTTGCATCCCAGGGATGAATCCTACTTGATCATGGTGCACATTTTTTTTTATATGTTTTTTAATCCCATTTGCCAGAATTTTATTGAGCATTTTTGCATCTAGGTTCATTAGAGATATAGGTCTGTAGTTTTCTTTCTTTGAAGTGTCTTTGTCTGGTTTAGGAATCAGGGTGATGTTGGCCTCGTAGAATGAATTTGGAAGTTCTCTCTCTTTTTCTATTTCCTGAAATAGCTTGAAAAGTATTGGTATTAGTTCCTCTTTAAAGGTTTTGTAAAACTCTGCTGTGTACCCATCCGGTCCTGGGCTTTTCTTAGTTGGTAGTCTTTTGATGGTTTCTTCTATTTCCTCAATTGATATTGGTCTGTTTAGGTTGTCTATATCCTCCTGACTCAATCTGGGCAGATCATATGACTTAAGAAATTTACCAATGCCTTCACTATCTTCTATTTTATTGGAGTATAAGGATTCAAAATAGGGGCTGGGGATGTGGCTCAGGCGGTAGCACACTTGCCTGCCATGCGTGCGGCCCAGGTTGGATCCTCAGCACCACATACAAACAAAGATGTTGTGTCCGCCGAAAATTAAAAAATAAATTTAAAATTCTCTCTCTCTCTCTCTCTCTCTCTCTAAAAAAAGGGTTCAAAATAATTTCTGATTATCTTCTGTATTTCTGAAGTGTCTGTTGTGATATTGCCTTTTTCATCTTGTATGCTTGTAATTTGAGTTCTCTCTCTTCTTCTCTTTGTTAGCATGGCTAAGGGTCTGTCAATTTTATTTATTTTTTCAAAGAACCAACTTTTAGTTTTGTCAATTTTTTCAATTGTTTCTTTTGTTTCAATTTCATTAATTTCAGCTCTGATTTTAATTATTTCTTGCCTTCTACTTCTTTTGCTGTTCTTTTGCTCCTCTTTTTCTAGGATTTTGAGATGAAGTATCAGATCATTTATTTATTGTTTTTTTCTTTTTTTAAGGAATGAACTCCAAGCAATGAATTTTCCTCTTAGAACTGCTTTCAATGTGTCCCATAGATTCCGGTATGTTGTGTCTGTGTTTTCATTTATCTCTAAGAATTTTTTAATTTCCTCCTTGATGTCTTCTATAACCCATTGATCATTCAGTAACCTATTGTTCATTCTCCAAGTGATGCATGATTTTTCCTTCCTTCTTTTATCGTTGATTTTCAGTTTCATTCCATTATGATCAGATAAGATGCATGGTATTATCTCTACTCCTTTATACTGTCTAAGAGTTGCCCTGTGACATAATATATGATCTATTTTTGAGAAGGATCCATGTGCTGCTGAGAAAAAAGTGTAACTGCTTGATGTTGGGTGGTATATTCTATATATGTCAATTAAGTCTAGGTTATTAATTGTGTTATTGAGTTCTATAGTTTCCTTATTCAACTTTTGTTTGGAAGATCAGTCCAGTGGTGAGAGAGGTGTTTTGAAGTCTCTCATGATTATTGTATGGTGGTGTATTAGACTCTTGAACTTGAGAAGAGTTTGTTTGATGAACATAGCTGCACAATTGTTTGGGGCATATATATTCATGATTGTTATGTCTTTTTGGTGTATGGTTCCCTTGAGCAGTATGTAGTGTCCCTCTTTATCCCTTTTGATTTACTTTGGCTTGAAATCTATCTTATTTGATATGAGTTTGGACACTCCTGCTTGTTTCCAAAGTCCATATGAGAGATATGATTTTTGCCAACCTTTCACCTTCAGTCTATGTATGTCTTTTTCTATCAAATGAGTCTCCTGAAGGCTGCATGTTGTTGGGTCTTGTTTTGTGATCCATTCTACTAGCCTGTGTCTCTTAATTGGTGAGTTTAAGCCATTAACATTTAGGGTTATTATTGAGATATGGGTTGTTCTTCCAGCCATATTTGTTTATTTATGTTACTAAACATGGTTTGTTTTCCTCTTTGATTATTTTCCCCCCTTTACTGCACTACCTCCTGCTGTTGGTTTTCATTGATATTTTCCATTTCCTCTTCCTGTAATATTTTGCCAAGGACGTTTTGAAGAGATGGTTTTCTAGCTGCAAATTCTTTTAACTTTTGTTTATCATGGAAGGTTTTAATTTCATCTTCCATCCTGAAGCTTAATTTCGCTGGATACACAATTCTTGGTTGGAACCCATTTTCTTTCAGTGTTTGAAATATGTTATTCCAGGATCTTCTAGCTTTCAGAGTCTTGTTGAAAGATCAGCTGTTATCCTGATTGGTTTACCCCTAAATGTAATCTGCTTCCTTTCTCTTGTAGCTTTTAAAATTCTCTCCTCATTCTGTATGTTGGGCATCTTCATTATAATGTGTCTAGGTGTGGATCTCTTCTAATTTTGCACATTCGGCGTCCTGTAGGCTTCTAGGATTTGGGATTCTGTCTCATTCTTCAAGTCTGGGAAGTTTTCTCTTATTATTTCATTGAATAGTTTGCTCATTCCTTTGGTTTGGACCTCAATACCTTCCTGTATCCCAATGACTCTTAAGTTTGGTCTCTTTATGTTATCCCATATTTCTTGGATATTCTGCTCATGGTTTCTTAACAGTCTTGCTGAGCTGTCTATGTTCTTTTCAAGTTGAAATACTTTGTCTTCGTTGTCTGATGTTCTATCTTCTAAGTGTTCTACTCTGCTGGTAGTATTCTCAATTGAGTTTTTAAATTGGTTTATTGCTTCCTGCATTTCTAGGATTTCTGTTTGTTTTTTATAACCTCTATCTCCCTGGATAGTTGATCTGTTGCTTCTTGGATTTGTTTATGTAATTCATTGTTGAAGTGATCTTTCATTGTCTGATTTTGCTGTCTAATGTCTTCCTTGAGACTCCAGATCATCTGAAGCATGTATATCCTGAATTCTTTATCTGACATTCCATCTGCTGCTGCTATTATCTCTTCTAAAGTTGAGTTGACCTGCATTGCTTGTGGTCCTTTCTTTCCTTGTCTTTTCATACTGCTTGCGTTTCTTTCTGCTTGGTGAAACTGTTGTGTTATCAAATTTTCCCCCTATATATTTATATTGCTCTTGTATAGTTGAAAAGTCTCCCTTGCAGGGGTGGCCGGCGGCTGTGCTCCTCCTCCAATTGGGGTGATCTGTCTACCACGCTGACGGGCCGCTGGGCCTGTTTTGCTGGTCGGTCGCAGGTCTGCCTACCTTGCAGGCGCAGGCGATGGCTCTGTTCTGCCCCTACTCCAATTGGGGTGACGTGTCTACCATGCCGGCAGGCCGCTGGGCCTGTTCCACCGGTGGGTCGCAGGTCTGCCTACCTTGCGGGTGCGGACGATGGCTCTGCTCTGCCCCTACTCCAATTGGGGTGACGTGTCTACCACGCCTGCGGGTCGCTGGGCCTGTTCTGGGCGTGGGCGATGGCTCTGCTCTGCCCCTACAATTTTTTCACTTTAAATATTTAGAATCCTAGTGATATTTGGGGGGCGGGTACCAGGGATTGAACTCAGGGGCAATAGACCACTAAGCCACATCCCCAGCCTATTTTGTATCTTATTTAGAGACAGAGTCTCATTGAGTTGCTTAGAGCTTCAATTTTGCTGATGTTGGCATTGAATTAGTAATCCTCCTGCCTTAGCCTCCTGAGCCACTGGAATTAAAGGCATGTGCCACCATACCTGGCCCTAGTGGTTTATTTTTATTGTATGCTGTTTCTGCTGATTATAGATGGTATTGTATTGTGTATACCCATTGTATACCTTGTTGTCTTTGGGTGTTTGCTGAATATTTATTGAAAAAATACTTTAAGAAGTAATTTGAGTCTCAGGAAAATGATGTTTCTTTATCAAGAAGCTTCATTTCCTTCTGTACATAAGGGTCACGGCCATCTGAAACCAAGACTTGAAATTTTTGAGACAATTTAAATGATGACTTATAGTACATTCTATGTTTTCCTATTGCATAGAGCAGCCTTTTAGGGCTCTGGGGCAGAGACAAAAGCTGAACTTCAAACTCTGCTTAATATTTCACCAAAATTCCAGTTTACAACTTGGCTGTTTCCCATAGCCAACGTTTGAGTGAAATACATTTTGGCTCTACACCTTTTCTCTTCTTGATCTGGTGTATTCTTAATATCTGTTAACACCAATGATCTATTTAAGAAGACATTTATATTTCATTCATGTGTCTTTTATTTTTTTAACATTGACTTTCTTAGGGTGGTTAGTTGCATTGGCAATCCATTATTGAACGAAATAAAAATCTCCCACACCTATTCCAGTTTGTTTGAAATTAATTTTATCCCAAGTTTTTGTTTTATTATAATAAGTTATGTCATAATAATAATTATTTTAAATATTATGTTTGCTTTGTTCTGGTTATCTCTCTAAAATCCTACAAAAATTATTATATTCAAATAATATACATTTTAATACATTGACATAGATCAATTTTTCTTTAGTTTCCTTGAGTTTTTCATCAACAAGTTTGAGTCCTTTCCAGTTCCTTTCCCCACTAAATATACACACACATTCACACATATATGTGAATAATTATTTTTCATTGTTAGCAGTTTGATAGGCATTGAAAAATAAATAAAAATTTCAAAAGAAAATATATTCATTTGACTTCTAGAAAGACTAAGTAAATGTTCATGTTTATTGAATATTTAAAGTTCTTTATTTGTGAATTAATTGATCATAGTTTCTTATGATAAAGTGAGTAGTCAATAGACAATTTTATTTATACTTGTACTATTAAAGATTAGTAGATGTAAATTAATCATATAAAGTATTAAAATTAAAGGTTCACCAAAAGAAATGTCAGAATAATGTGAAAATATGATGCTTTAAAAATAAGAAATAGGAAAAGAAAGTTAGAGTTGGAAAAGAAAGTTAGAGTCAGATCCCATGAAAACTAAAGGGAGATCAGCAAAGGAAAGCAACCAAGGGATGGGAGACAGGGAGAGAGGGGAAGTGCTAGGGATTGATACTGTCCAAATTATATTGTTATACTGTGTGCATGTACAAATATGTAACAACTAATCCCATCATTATGTATAACTACAATGCACTAATTGTAAAAAAATAATGAGAAGTAGGCCATATTTAACTACTCAAAGCACACTATTACCCTGGAATCAAATCTGGATTATAGCCTGCTTTGATAAGTAAAGTTTTATTAGAATACAACCACGCACATTCATCTATGCATTGTCACTGGCTACACTACAATATCAGAGCTGAGGAGTTGCCTCAGTCATCGTAGTGCTGGAAAAGTCTAAAACATTTATTATTCCTGTCTCATAGAGAATAATTTTGCAAATCCTTGACTTAAAAGTAACATATTGTTTAGAAATTGTTACTATTACATTCAAAAAATACCATTACAATCACTAGTACAAGTGTATTATGTTTACTAACTCATCTAATAAATCTGTGGTGCAAATATTATTGTTGACCTATTTTGAAGATGATATTATTTTACAGAGGAGTTTAAACCATGTACTCAATATCCTACTATTAGTAAATAGCTGAGATTCTAACCACGGAAGTAGGGTCAGAAATCATCGGTCTTAATCTCTCCTAAAAATGAATCATTAGCAACATTTGTATTGAGATTCATCACAACACTCACCATTTTATTAACATTGACCTTGATATTATTTAACAGTGCTCTGTAATTATAGATGGAAGGTAAATAAGTATTATAACTATTGAAGAGGAGGAGAACAAAGCTATTATTCAGACCAAATGTAACAGAAGATAAAATAGAGGATAATGTAAAATTAATCATTGAATATAATATTACCAAAATCAAAAGCACATAACTTTACTACATCCTTAATCAGTAAAAAGATAAAAATGGGGGAAATCTCTTCATAAGTCATAAACAAGGACTACATAAGAAAGACACTAAGAAAATCTGTAGTTTCTTTATAAATAAAACCATGAAATGAGTGTAGAGACACACTAAATTTACAATTGTGGAGGACTTAATATCACAAATCTTTCTAAGACCATTTAAAAGTTGAAAGAAATTTCAGATTTAAAGAAGTAATTCTCACAAACTAATCACTTTATTATCAGAAAAAATAAACTTAAGTTGTACATAAACAAATATATAGGTTTGAAAACCAAGAAGATTTGTGGAGATAATAATGAATAATCAAGAGCACTTATACCATCAGATATTAAAGTGCATAATAACACTACAATGATTTACAATGATAATAAGAATGATAACCCAATTAATCAACAAAATAAACAATCCTAAAGAAAGGCCCCAGGTATATCATAACCTAGTAAATGATAACAGATTCAATAAAAACTGATTAAACAACAACTAACAAAACTAGATTCTGTTCAAAATAATTTTCAACATTCACCCATTGTATGGAGGAGTCAAGAATTAAAATAGACCACTAAAGAATTGGGAACAACAACTTTTTTCCTTAATGTAAATATTAATGGAGGTAGTATTAAAGGGAATGGAGGTAAGATATTTGATTTTTATTTAGTTTGAACAAAAACTAAGTTTAGAACATCATCTTCCCACCTTTCTACATAAATCAAAACAAACTGCAGATGAATTGAAGAGTTAAAACCCAAAAGGAAAGGAAACAGTGGTTGCTAAAGACTTGATCCACTGCATATGAAACTTTAAATAACCTGATGGTCTTCATACTGAGCCCATCATAGAACAGGAGTTTATAAAATTATGCGGTAAATTAACAAAAAATTCACTGGTTGCAAATCAATTGGTTACCAATAAATAAACGTGTAACTTACAACTACTCTTTAGTCAAACATGTCTTGTTCTGATACTTCAAATAGAATTCCACCCTATTGCCATGTATAACTAGAAAGAGCAAATAATAAATAAATAGAGAGACAGATTTTAAAAATATAGAGAATATTTCTGATAAACATTTAGTTGAAAACAGATGCTATAAACTGATTTTAAGATAAGCTATCTTATCTCATCTTCTATATATTTAAAATTGCCAAATATGACTTTGAAATTCCCTATCATAACAATGAAATGCAGAATTTAATAGTACATTATTTAAATTTTAATATCAATGCCAATATCAAAATCAAATATCTTTCCATCCCCTTTAATGATTCCTCCATTAATATTTACATTAAGGGGAAAAAAGTTATTTTTCACAATTCTTTAGTGGTCTATTTTAATTCTTGACTCCTTCATACAATGGGTGAATGTTGAAAATTATAAAGTTTTTATTTCCATCTCCCTGATCCTTCAGATTATAGATATATTGAATTTTTGCCAATGTGATTTCTTGGTATGTGTTTGTTTTAAAATTAATAAATTCTAGTATGTCAGAGATACTATAATATTTCACCAACACTGCATAATATTGGCAAGTTTTCATAAACTATCAAGTTCAGTTAACTGATTTTTAATTATCATTTGCTCACAAAAAAACAAAACAATAATTTATGTCACTATACACATCTAGAAATTGTACTAGTTTATAAAATTACTTGAAATTTTACCATCAGTTATTAATGTTAATAATTTCTAATATTCAAATTTTAAACAAATGAAATATTATCTCAGCTGGAATATATTTTGAAAGTTCATGGAAATTATTAGGTGTTTTTTTTTAATGCTCATTTCAGAATTTTATATTATATACCTTGGAGGTGATACAGCAAATATATTTATTTCAATATTTCCTCATAAATCATCCCTATCTCCCAGTTGCTTTTGTTTTGTTACCTTTTTTGTTAATTGACTCAAATTTTCTGACAAATTTCCAATATTGAACTACCCAGAAATTCATGTGATATTCATACTAGATGCAATCACTCAATGGCAGAGTTTGTACTTGGGCAATCTAGATCCACAAAATCCCCAGATAGGATGATGGTTTCAATAGAAGTATTATAGCATGCTATCTTGACCTATTCTTGACAGGTCTATATTCCTCTAAAGAAGCTAATTATACTCAAGTGGTTGAGGAGAAGGTTTCATGAAGATGGAAAAAAGAGTGGCTAGGTCATGTAAAAACAGAATAAAGGAGACAAAAATAATCTCTAATGACAAGGGGCTGTAGATTTGGCTTAGTGGTAGAGCTCTGCCTAGCATGTATGAGGCCCCAGGTTGAGTCCCCAGTTTTGAAAATAAAAAATCTTAATGACTGATTATTTAGTTATTAAAAGAATATTTTAATAATTAATCTCCCAGATTTTTTTTCTTTCTGGTCACTATTTCTTCACATACAAAATTGTTTACATAAGGATTTCTATAACTTAGAAATATGTGGTTCTCTGTTCATAGCTATTTTCTTTCTGCTTTTTACCTCCTCATATTTTAAACTACTAATTATCTTCTCTTCTGTTGTCAGTCTCTCTTTTATTCATTTTTGTAATACTGGGATTTTTGTAGTCATCATTTGAATTTCTCTTTCTACTACATTATCCCTGTATTAACACAACACAGTGTGCACATGCACATGTATCCACACACTTTCACATTTCCCATGTTTGTTTCAAATCTCCTCCATTTAATATCTTATTGCCTGTAATATAGGTTCCTTATGCCTATATTTACAAAAAAAAGACTCACATTCAAATTTACATAACCTCTTTCCTTCAATAAAAAGAAACTTGTCAGTTACAGTGGCTCGTGCCTATAATTCCAATTGCTCAGGAGGCTAAGACAAAAGGATCTCAAGTTCAAGGACAGCCCCAATAACTTCATGAGGCCTCAAGCAATATGGAAAGATCCTGTCTTCAAATAAAAAATAAAAAGACCTGGGGTTATTAAAAGAATATTTAGTGGAAGAGCACCCCTGGGTTGAATCCCCAGTATAAATTAATTAATTAAAAAAAGAAACTTTATAGAGTTCTAGTAAACTACAATGTCTTTTCAAACATCAATTTCTCATCTTACTATATATAGCTGGACCTCCATTACACATCCAATTGAGGAAGAAAAATATCAGCATTCCACAGAATATTCAATGTTGGTAGAGATAAGTTAATAAAGTTCCATAAAGACAAAACTGTATCTGATTTTCCCCTCCAGTGTCTGACCAATATTAGGTGTTTGATAAATGTTTGTTGAATAGATGAATGGAAGAGCTCTAAGGAAGTCAAGAGAAAACAGTTAATGAGAAATAGATTTCCATAGTGGCTAAAAGCAGGCTCTGTGTCCTCATGGTTTAGGTTAAAATCTCATCCATTCATCACTTAGGGGAAACTTTCTGAACCTCCCTGTGACTCAACTTCTTTATCTGTAAAATAGGGACAGTGTTATTATCTATTTCATAGGGTTATTTTTAAGATTATATAAGCTAATACATGTAGAAAATTTAGAACATGTTATGCATTATACATACACACACATACACACATTACTTAATTTTTAAAAGTAGTTTTCAATTTCCCCTTAGTTGAAATTAAAAAAAAAAGACTGACTTCCTTATACTATAATTTCTGGAGGAATAGTTGGGTCTTTAGAAGATCTCTTTACCTCCACTTCCCTAACACGTTATGGAAACCACATTTTTAAAAAGAATTGTTTGCTCTGGGCTAAAATGGAGAAACAAGGCAAAATATAGTGGTAAGTGATCTAATGGAGGAGTACATTTACTGAAGCAAGTGAGTAAATGGACCAGAAAATTATGTAAAGTGAGTTACAAGATACTCTCTTTAGCCTAGTGCATAAAACATGGGGTGAAGACTTAGCATATTTGGTTTTGTGGTGCAACCTTAACCCCTAGTAACTTATTTATTTTGAATAGGTTCACTTTCTGGGCTTCATGGTTTTCATCTGTCAATATATCACAAATCTCACAGAGTCCCCATAGGAATGAATAAAAATAACTAAATTAAAAAACATATAAACCAAAACTTTAGTTCTGTGTACTAAATTCTGAACAATTTACTCCAGGTACACTGGTATTTTTCTTTTAACTTTCCCACTTGATTGATTCCCCAACTAATCTTGAAACAATACTAAACCTATTTAAATATTGTTCCTAACTCCTTTAGACATATTATTTGCTACAGTACATTACAAATACTAGAGTTAATAGACTATAGACTGCAATTCTGTGAATCCAATTGTTATATTTCTTTACATAAGTCATTCATTTTTAATTAAATCTCTGGTCTTCAAATATATTACTGGATTTCAAAACAGAATGATTTTAGTAGTGTTTGATTTTCTTTGTCATGCATTAAATTGTATCAAATCTAGATGAATAGCACAATCCAATAGAAACAAGAAAGGCAATTTATGAACATGCTACAATAGCTCTGTTCATACATTTGACAATTACACACCTATGAAGTACCAGACTCTGTACTAGAATCTCAGGGCCTAATTATAGACAAGATCAGTGTGGTCCTACCCTACCTAAGGGCAAGCTAGTGGAAAAGACCTGTAATTAAATAAGACATTACTAGAATGTGTAAGGATGAGTCTGATAAGGAAGTACACAGTACCCTTGAAATCAAAGGAAAACATAACATGGGCTAAATGTTTCAGGGAAGGTTTCTAGAGGAAATAACTTTATGTCAAGATGTGAAATTAGCCAGGAAGAAACCCCAGTTATGACCAAAACTGTGGCACATTTAAAGAAGTTAAACAATCAGAGTATTATTAATATAAAAATGATAGGGGAAACATCAGGTTTTGTCATAAACAGAAAACAGTCCATAGAGCTCCTATAGACCAAGCCCAAATATGTTATTTTCCCCCCTACAAACAGTGGAAATCCAATGAAATGTATTAAACAGGAGCATGGTCTGATAAGATTTGTGCTTCAGGAGGCTAACATTTTCTGCTTTATATTACATGAATTGGTTTATGAAGTCTTTCTAAATCAAGATGGCTTTAAGGGACATTGGATGGGAATCTGTTGCTGAATCACATGTGAGGAATGATGGGGGTTCCACCAGAGTAACTGTAATGGGAAACTTATTTACAATGGAGAATTTCTGAGTTTGATAATTCCCTCATTGATTGATTCAGCCATTCATTTAACTAGTAGCAATAAAGTACCTACTCAGAGAGCAGTGGGCCAGTTTTATAGATGTGGCCTTAAAAAAGACACATGCCTTCATTTATTTATAGTCTAACAGAACAATCAAGTAATAATGACTGACTTGCACTTTGAAGAGTGAAATGGTTTCTTCTCTCACATCTTTTACCAATATATATATACATTCAAGTGGAGATGTCCAGCAAGTCACTGTTAAGTATGCCTGGAATTCAGGGGAGAAGTCTGGGACTCACAAACAAACCAGGAGCCCTCCACACATGGATGACAACTGAAGATGATTCTAAGAAAAAAAGTGCACAGTGGTTCAAAGAGAGGAAACAGGACAAAAGAGCAAGTAATGCCAGTGGCTAAGGGAAGAAGAGAAAAGTAACCTTTTAGGAAGCATAAGTCATGGAAATAGAAAGCTAGGAGAAGATGATGTATTAGAAACTCAGGAAAGAGAATTTTTTTTTAAAAAAAAAGAGTATGGTTAATTAACAACAATGTCAAGTGCAACTGAGAAGTCAAAAGTAAAAATTTCCTTCAGTATTGGGTGCATTTGAACAGAAACTATTAATGACCCTTTAGGAAATATTTTTCATGAAACAGTAGATCAGACATAGATTTCAATAAATAGAAGTTGAGATATTGTTCCTCACATTTTGTAAGTTGGCATCAGATATAATGAATAAATTATCGGAGGAAGATATTTGGCACAAGCCTCTCAAGCACATGGCTGTTTCCTAAAACGGCCTTCCACCCATTTTCCCAGATGTGCTCTGGACTGTTCATGTCCAACATGAACAAGGTCATCTAAAGCTTAGGATACTGGATCTGATGTAATCTGGGACATGATGAAACCATCACTTCATTATTCTGTAAATTGTGCTTTACTAGACAACACCATGGCCAGAGTTCTGGTTAGTTCTGTAATAAGGACAGGTTGACTCAACAGGGGTTACATATTACTGGTGACTCAGATAGTTTGTTACTGACTAAATTTTTTTTGGAAATGTGAGCTCTTTTTCAGTGACCCTTCACTTGTAAATTAGCATTTTCTTGTTAAGGATTTTTACTAGATTTAACCCATTGCTAAACATAAAATCTGTTTGGAGAAATAAACAAATGTATACTGGACACCATAGTGATTTTACTGTTCTAGGCAATGATAAATTTTTTGTGGAGTTTACCTCCTATTCTGTTTACTTGTACAACTACTCCCTCTCTCTCAAATTATTTCCAAAATAAAAGGAACAAACTTGATGGTTGTTCTCTGTTGTGGTATTTTATATTAGGGTTCCCTAGAATTCCATAACACCTCTATTATTTTGCTTCATTGTAATTTTCTACAGTTCACTTAGAAAAAATAGCAAAATCATTTTATATTAATATATACTCAAATTCAAGTTTAAGATACTTTTCCTAAGTTGCTCTTTTTAAGAATAGTTTTTGTTATTGTCAAGAATAACTTGAATATCCCTGGTGGACTTACTAGGAAGACTACATTATCTATTATTCAGAAGACTTGCTTGAGCTTCTCAAAATCATTGCTCTGGATAATTAATAAATAAACCTGCCAATAAAATAATTCATGTGGAACCAAAACAAAGTAAATATGTTTTATTTGCCAAATTTTCATACAGGGGCATAATTAAAAGAGACTTTATTCTTTCCTTTTCATTATACAATACTTAGGTTCAGTGTCCAAGATACCTAGCCCATCAAATAAAATACTTCTTTTCTCTTGAAGTCACCATAAGAGGACACAATGTGGCATTATTAAAAAGTGGTTCAGCTCTTGTTATGGCAATACACCTTTGAAGGGCACAGAAATTATTTTAATTGGATAAATTAGATGTTCTTTTTGTCCATATGGAGTGTTGAATTTAATGATTTGGTTGAATGGATGTCAGTGTTTCTGTTCAATCTTTCAATTAAACTAATATTAATCTTACATTTTGTAAAGAAAGCTTAATAGAACACGATAACTATAATATCTTTGGGACATAGAGTAAGGTCACTGGATATAAATGAGCCCACATTGTTGTTTTTTTTTTTTTTTTAATCAATTCTGTAGTAAAGGAAGAAGCTGTGAAAATTGTATCTCTACTAGGTTTTCTTCCTTTCAATCACTTTGGACCAACACTAAAAGCTCAGTCTCTCTTTTGTCATATTGTTATACAGGACACTGCTATTCTGCTTTGTAAAGACCATTTGTAAAATCACCAGTTAAATTATTTTTCCTGTTTTAAATCACAAAAATCTGGATAGTCTTTTGATCAGTTTTTTTTCTGTATTTCTGGACGATATAAATGAGAATTCTTTTACTAGTTTCTCAAAATCAATTTGACCTAATTTGCACAAATGACACAGCATTTCGTTTTATTTTATTCTGTTTTGTTTTGCATCTGGGTTTTGACATGTTACCCAGGCTATCCTCAAACTCAAGATCTCCCTGCCTCAGCCTCCTGAGTAGATGAAATTACAGGCATATACTGTTGAGCCCAAGTAATAAAGTTTTGATCACAAATCATATTAAAAGACTCACTTGTACATGGGTTATTTTCTTTAAAAATTACATGAAAAAAATAAATTTGTAAAATACTGAAATCATTTTATATTGCTCATGAAATTTCAAAATTATGAGAGTGTTTCAATTTGAAAATGGAGTTCTAGGAACACAATTCAAAGAGACTGAAAATTATAAGGACACTTCAGAACTTCTGTAAGCATTTTCATTCAGAGGTGATTGACCAGCACAACTCACAGGGCAATTTATCTTGTATTTGCAGGAAAGGCTTATCTTTCAAACTGAAGAACTCTTAAAAATATGAAGAAACTTCAATAATTTAAATTGCAATATATACATTACATGCCCAGAAATTCAATCATTCTCTAAATAAAAATATTACAACTTTTAAAATATAGAAAGCCTATCCACAACAGAACAGCAATCTATCCTTTCCAATTCACATGTCAAATCACTCTATTATTTTTCTAGCCTAGGATTTTCCAACATGAGGAATTGGTTCAGCCATCAAAGAAGATTACTTATTTATTTTAAACTCCTCTTGGGCCATTACTCCAATATTATCTCAAACTTTCTTTCCACACATTCTGTGATATTTATAAAGCCTTTTTGAAATTTAGATGAATTACTTGTACTTTCATATAAATATACAGATTATGGCTTCTTAATATAGATGTAGATGAAATTACAAGCATATACACTAGTGAGCCCAAGTAATAAAGTTTTAATCACAAATTATATTAGGAGACTCATTTGTACATGGGTTATTTTCTTTAAAATTACATGAAAAATAAAGTTGTAAAATACTGAAATCATTTTATATTGCTCATGAAATTTTAAAATTATGAGAGTGTTTCAATTTGAAAATGGAATTCTGGGAACACAATTCAGAAAGGCTGAAAATTATAAGGACATGTGAGGTAGGAACTGCAACCAATTGTAGAACACTAAAGAATACTTAGAAGGGATATAAAATGAGATCAGTACGGTTAACATAGGCACCAAAATTTAGGTACAAGAGATAAAGGTGAAAACAGGTGTATCAATTTGAAGACTACTGTAGTCAAAACAGAAATTGACTAAATTGGAATATCAATATATTGAAAAGTGATGAATACACTAAAACATATTTAATTACATTTTGGTAATTTTGAGATGTCAATCCTTGAAAACTTTGAGTTTAATTCAAAGTGGAACTAAATAGATGTGATTCTACAGGTGAACAAGAGAATTACATGGCTTCTTCCAGTTTACTGAGTAGCATTGCCATCAGAAGCACAGAGACAGAAAGTTAGAGGAATTCAGGGCATTCTGCTTTACAAGAAATAAGAATTAAGTGTACCAACATGACCACAATATCAAGAAAAATCAGCAAAATAGATATGATGAATTCACAACAATTGAGATGGGATCTAATATTTGCTGTTCTATAGCCAGTCCAATTGGTGACATAAAGATGACATTGTCTGATGTTACTATGCATTTTTTTTTATTCCGTTGGATGAGATTTGAAATGTATATGGACAAACATTGGCATGCTAGGGACCAATTTAAGTGCATGAATATCCATATTAGAATATTTGAAAGAATATGTAAAATACTCTGGATTTGATTTGACAGACTTGAATGCCAATCCCAAATTAAATGTTTATTGGGTCAATGTCAAAATTATATGAAACTGATAGTATGTCCCTGCAGATCATGAATCTCCTCTTTATTTTCCATGAGTGGTTCTGGATAGTTTGTGAATTTAATTATTTTATTTTATTATAGCTGATTCTAAACAAGAGGTGGGTCTATTTCCCCCAGGGATTTAACCTAAATCTCATCATATTTTATTGGTTAAAATAATGGCTTAAAATTAAATTTTAATAATTTGAATCATAGATGTGGCTGTGTAGTATGCTGTTTTTAAGTCCTTTGGGTGTAGACCTGGGAGAGGGATAGCTGGATCAAATAATGGTTCTATTTCCAATTTTTCAAGAAATCTCCATACTGCTTTCCATATTGTCTGCACCAATTTTCAGTCCCACTAGCAGCTATGAATATACATTTTTCCCACATTCTTGCCAACACTTATTGTTGTTTGTAATTCCTAGGTCCTTGATTCACTTTGAGTTGAGTTTGTGCATGGTAATAAATAGGGGTTTAATTTCATTTTGTTGCATATGGATTTCCAGTTTTCCCAGCAACATTTGTTTAAGAGGCTATCTTTTCTCCAATGCATGTTTTTGGCACTTTTATCTGCCGCAGTCCAGCTGCAGCAAACTAACCGGGGGGCGATGAACAACTTGTGTACATTGATGCAGCAGGAGTGGGAACCGTTTATTGTAGGACAGGAGGGGTATATATACCTTCCACACAGCTTATCTTAATTAACATAAACTATATACAGCAGTCAACCAATAAGGAATCTCCACACTTAATGGCTCTATGGCATTACTTCATAAACCACTCCCTCTGGCAAAATGCCAGGTGCCATCCTGACTTGTTTATAGACCCTAACATTTATCTAATAACATTATCAAAATGACCATACTTCCAAAAGCACTATACAGATTTAATGCAATTCCAATCAAAATCCCAATGTCATTCCTCATAGAAATAGAAAAAGCAATCATGAAATTCATCTGAAAAACTAAGAAACCCAGAATAGCTAAAGCAATCCTTAGCAAGAAGAGTAAAACAGGTGGCATCATTATACCAGACCTTATACTATACTACAGAGCAATAGTAACAAAAACAGTATGGCATTGGTACAAACATGAGGACACAGTGACCAAACACATATTGTGTTTAGATGTTGCTACCATGAAATCTAAGAATACCATTTTTGCTTCTGTAGCAATATGTGGAATCACCTCTACTAGAATCTCTAGATAATTTCTTTGAAGAAAGGAAGGAAGAAAAGCTTTCCTATAAAAAGCTAATAAGTATGAAATCTGTATAGCTCAGAAAACATGAGTTTATAAACAGAAACTGTATATGATTTAAGTCATCAAGTGGTCACTAATGTTTATTAAATACCTATTATGAGAAAATCACTGTTTCATAACTGAACTTTGGAGTACCTTGACTAAATCAATAATTCAGCTCTGAAAAACAAGCCTACATGTGCACATTCTTCCTTATTTTCTATACCCCAGATTTATAAACATGCTAAAAATTAGCCCCTGGCATTATAAAAAATAATTAATTCATTCACTCTAAAATCAGTAAGATTTGTGTATTGCAGTGATATTAGCTAGGAATGTATCTACAATATCCCATTCAGTATGCAAATAGATCCTGCAATGGTTTTAATGTGTTCCCCAGTTCAAGTGTGGGAACCTTAATTTCCAATCAAGCAGTGTTGGGAGGTGGGGACTAATGGGAGCTATTTAGATCATAAGGGCTTTATCCTCATGAATGGATTAAGGCCATTTTGATGTGAGTGGCTTGTTGTAAAAATCCAGTTATATCACATATTCTCTTACTCTCTTTCCATGTGATGCCCTGTACCCTAATAAAGCAAGAAGGCCCTCCTCAGAGACAGAGCTGATGCCTGTGCCAGGCTCTTGGATTCTCCAACCTCTAAAACCATGAGTCAAATAAACTTCTGTAAAAAATTTATCTAGTCTCAGGTAATTTATTATAGCAATAGAAAAAGAACTAAGTCAAACCCTCTCACATGCCACAGTTAAGTGAACAAGTGTCCCGATCTTTCATAGACAAGATAACTTGTGAGTACCTTGACTAAATCAATAATTGGGCTTCCCTTGATTGTTTATCCATTCCTGCCTATGATCTCTCTATGAACTATAATTTTTACAAAACATATTCCCTTGATTTCTCTCAGGTTAACCACAAGCATTTTCTCTTCTGCAAGGTAGCTTTTAACTTAGCTTAACTGATTTAAAAACAGCTTATACCAATTCTCCTATGATCACTCATGTGGGTTGATTCTATTAATCACACTATTCACCAATCACTGAAAAAATAAAAAAGGAATGTTTATTTGCATTTTGTGAACCAAAACTCAAAATATGGAAATAGCACTAATCAATCATTCCCATATTTTCTACACTTTGGTAGAAAACTCCTATAATGGGTATGTATCTCCTTTAATTGGATACGACTTACAATTAATACAATACAAATCATATTGTAATTAACACAATACAACTTCTTGACCGTGGTCCAACTTTCTGGGACCCCTAGCTTCCTGTTCAGGGAAAGCTAGAAGAGGAAAGTAGGAACACAAGGCAAGATATGCAAGAAGGATATCTGTAAGATCCACTATAGGAGTTGTGTTCTGAATAAGATGAATTCTACCCCAGTTCCTTTCCCTTACTGCTTATACTTGTCCCTCAGAGAAAGTGTAGACCTGTCATATGGGTATTGAAATGGAGAGGGGAAGCAGCTTATTTACTTCTTAACGTTAGCCTAAATAATATTAGTTTAACTGATCTGTTTTACTTAAGAAGACAAACAAATTTTTACATAAGATTTTTCTTTGGTTCATCACATTATTTACCCCTATCACATCCCTTACTCTCAGGCATACTTATTCCCAGAAGATGTCCTACTTCTCTGAAAAAGTGAATAAGTAGACAAATCTTTGAGCTTCCGCCACCACATCCTTGCACCTTGACACCTCTAATTCCTTCCCTCCCCTTACTTAGGCTGAAATGTTAAATATTATACCTTAATTTGTGAATTAGATTTCATCCCTCTCAGTTTCTTAAGCTTTATTCCAGCAATTCTTCTTCCTCATGCACCATCCTTTTTCTCTTCTAGTTCATCCCCTTCACCACAGAAATATGTTATTTTCTTAAAAAAAAAAAAAACAATGTTGAAGTGCCCCCAAAGCTCAATCCTTGTTCCTTTTCTATTCTTTCTACACTGAATTAGTGATCTCATATTGATGACTTAACTAGTATCCTATTTCAACAACTCTCAAGTTTATATTTCTTACTCAGCTATATACATCCAACTGCCTGCCTGGTTCTTGCAATTAGGTATCCAATAGATATCTCAAATTCATTATCTCTAGAACTAAATTTGTTACAACTGCAACATTTCCCATCACAATCAATGGTAACTTCATTCTTTAAAATACTCAGGCCAAAAACTTAGAATTATACTTACCTTATCTACTTTGTTTACTCCTTATATAACTAAAATTAGCTGTCTAAGTGTCACCTGAAATCTTGACAAAAATGCAAATTCTCAAACCCACCACAGATTTACTGAATCAGAAATTCTGAAAGGGACCAAGAACCATATTTCACCACACAATCATTGCCACCACAATATTCATAAGTATTCCATGCAACCTAATTTTGCACCAAAGTACATGTTTTTAAATAATATTGGCACACTTTAAAAAAAAAGTCTCACATAATGGTCACTCCCTTTTTTTGTAAAAAAAAATTGGCATAAAAACTGCAACAATTATGCACAGTGAAATACTGAAATCTTTCTTCAGTAATACTTCAAGCTAATTCCAGAATTTTGCTTAAGTTTGTGAACCATATACAAAAATGTACAAATTACATAGTCATAGTCGTACTGGAAACCAAAAGAATCTTGGAACAAGATCTGGTTTTCAATTAAAAGTCTGCATTTTTATAGTCCACTGAGATAATTATAAATGCTATTTTTCAACCTCACAGGAATTCCTTCAAGGATAGATGAGTGTGGATGTGCCATTTCTAAAGCACATCATGTGAGGGATGATGGCCTTGGTTGAAGGACTGTTCTGCTTTATTATTACCTACATTTTCTTCAGCACAGTATTTCACATATTTGAGTTTTATCTTGAGGTCCTACCAAATAAGAATAATAAACAGCTCATAAACTTATTGGAAATATTTGAAAGCTTATGGATTTAATAACATCTACAGTAATGCGTGGTGTTTTAGTCAGCTTTTTTGCTGTTGTGACTAAAAGACCCAACCAGAACAATTGTAGAGAAGGAAAAATTTATTTGGAGGCTTACTGTTTCAGAGGTCTTAGTCCACAGAAGGTCTTAGCTCCATTTCTCAGGGTTTAAGGTGAGGCAGAACATCTTGATGGAAGAGTGTGTCAGAGGGAAGCAGCTCACATGATGGTCAGAAGCAAAGAGGGAGAAATTCCATTCTCCATATACAAAAAAAATATGCACCATAGCCACCACTTTCTCCAGCCACACTCCACCTGCACCTAGTTACCACTCAGTTAATCCCACCAGGAAATATTTTGCTGATTAGGTTAAGACTATAACACAACCATTTCTCCTCCAAACCTTCTTGCATTGTCTCACACATGAGCTTTTGGGGGACAT